>NW_022142117.1:0-186484 GCF_007565055.1 Rhinopithecus roxellana | reverse complement strand
CTGGATCCTTTCCTTACCCCTTATACGAAGATTAATTCAAGATGGATTAGAGACTTAAATGTTAGACCTAATACCATAAAAACCCTAGAAGAAAATCTAGGTAGTACCATTCAGGACATAGGCATGGGCAAGGACTTCATGTCTAAAACACCAAAAGCAACAGCAGCAAAAGCCAAAATTGACAAATGGGATCTAATTAAACTAAAGAGCTTTTGCACAGCAAAAGAAACTACCATCAGAGTGAACAGGCAACCTACAGAATGGGAGAAAATTTTTGCAACCTACTCATCTGACAAAGGGCTAATATCCAGAATCTACAAAGAACTCAAACAAATATACGAGAAAAAAACAAACAACCCCATCAAAAAGTGGGGAAAGGATATGAACAGACATTTCTCAAAAGAAGATATTCATACAGCCAACAGACACATGAAAAAATGCTCATCATCACTGGCCATCAGAGAAATGCAAATCAAAACCACAATGAGATACCATCTCACACCAGTTAGAATGGCAATCATTAAGAAGTCAGGAAACAACAGGTGTTGGAGAGGATGTGGAGAAATAGGAACACTTTTACACTGTTGGTGGGATTGTAAACTAGTTCAACCATTATGGAAAACAGTATGGCAATTCCTCAAGGATCTAGAACTAGATGTACCATATGACCCAGCCATCCCACTACTGGGTATATACCCAAAGGATTATAAATTAGTCTACTACAAAGACACATGTACACGTATGTTTATTGCGGCACTATTCACAATAGCAAAGACTTGGAATCAACCCAAATGTCCATCTGTGACAGACTGGATTAAGAAAATGTGGCACATATACACCATGGAATACTATGCAGCCATAAAAAAGGATGAGTTTGCGTCCTTTGTAGGGACATGGATGCAGCTGGAAACCATCATTCTTAGCAAACTATCACAAGAAGAGAAAACCAAACACCGCATGTTCTCACTCATAGGTGGGAACTGAACAATGAGATCACTTGGACTCGGGAAGGGGAACATCACACACTGGGGTCTATCATGGGGAGGGGGGAGGGGGGAGGAGGGAGGGATTGCATTGGGGAGTTATACATGATATAAATGATGAATTGATGGGTGCTGACGAGTTGATGGGTGCAGCACACCAACATGGCATAAGTATACATATGTAACAAACCTGCACGTTATGCACATGTACCCTAGAACTTAAAGTATAATAAAAAAAAAGAAAAAAAAAAAAAAAAGAAAAAAAAAAAAAAAAAAAAAAAGAATAGGAAGATTCACTTTTCTTAAGATGTGAGCTTTTTCTGTGTTTATCACTTTTACGTCAGCCAAATAAAAATAGCAAAGTTTTAGCATTTTTACACTGCACATCCTGTATTTTATTGCTGTAATAAATTAATTTTTTGTAACGGAATGGAGAAACACTTGCTTTTCCAGATATCAAAATGTGAATGTGCTATTTCCATAAATTGTTTACTAATAGCTGAAAAAAATCAATGAATGGAACAGAATAGGAAATCCAGAAATACCCAAATGTATGTAAGAATTTAGCACTTGATAATGGTGATGTTTCATATTGATAAAGCAAGATTAATCATTAATAAATGAAATGCATGCTGTTTGGAGAAAACTAGCTAGATTTTTATGTCACAAAAGTAAGTTCCTGGAGTATAGATTAAAAATTTTAAATATACAAAAGGAGAAAAGTACCAGAAGAAAACACAAAAGCCTATTTATATATGCAACTATTTATTTATTTATTTTTCTGGGACAGAATCTCACTCTGTTGCCCAGGCTGGAGTGCAGTGGCGCAATATCAGCTCACTACAACCTCTGCCTCCCGGGTTCGAGCGATTCTCTGCCTCAGCCTATTGAGTAGCTAGGATTACAGGTGCCCCCCACCACACCCGGTGAATTTTTTTATTTTCAATAGAGACAGGATTTCACCATCTTGGCCAGGCTGGTCTTGAACTCCTATCCTTGTGATCCACCCGCCTCAGCCTCCCAAAGTGCTGAGATTACAAGCCTGAGCCACTGAACCAAGCATGTAGATGCAGATATAATAAAATAAGCTCAATTTAAGATTGGGCAAGGTACTTTTTTGCATATCTACTAGTGACCTGTGCACATAGGAAAATATAGTGTTCCTGGTAAGAGAAGGAATTTAAGTTAGAAGAGGAATGAAATACTGTTTTCTATTTAAAGTAGAAGAGGAACGAAAGGCCGGCCGCAGTGGCTCACACCTGTAATCCCAGCACTTTGGGAGGCCAAGGCAGGTGGATTACGAGGTCAAGAATTTCAGACTAGCCTGGCCAGCATGGTGAAACCCCGTCTCTACTAAAAAATACAAAAAATTAGTCAGGCATGGTGGCATGCACCTGTAATCCCAGCTACTCAGGAGGCTGAGGCAGGAGAATTGCTTGAACCAGGGAGGCGGAGGTTGCAGTGAGCTGAGATTGCACCACTACACTCCAGCCTGGGTGAGGGAGTGAGACTCCATCTCAAAAAAATAATAAATAAATAAATAAATAAATAAATATATAGATAGATAGATAAAGGAATGAAATACTGTCTTCTATCCACAAAGTTTGTGAGGGTGAAGAACAGTGGTACTTAAGTAGTTGCTGAAAGTTTAAGCTGCTGCAACTTTTCTAACACACTTTGATGATAAGAACCACATGTTAAAAATGTGTATGCCTTTTACCTGTCAACTCTATTATACTGAAATATCTGTATGAAATAGACACATATGTTTTTCTTAGTATTGCTTAAAATAGCAGTGTATTAAGAAGTGCTCACATAAAGATTTTATGCAGAAATTTCAGTGCATCCATAGGATGGAATAATATGTAACCATTGAAGGTGTCAGTAGATACAGAGATATGTTGACATGCAAAGATGTACTTTGCTAAATCAAGTGAGGAAAAAATCAGTTTGTTATACACCTACACAAACAGAATCTGCTCTTGTGTTACCTGAAAATATGTAGAAAACATAATCAAACTTATTTCTGGGGATTTGTAAGTGAAGTTTTCCCTTTTCTCTTATCTGTGATTTCTGCAATGAATATCTGAAAAGTTTTAGTTAAGTTTCATTAGTAATGAAATAATCCTTGGAAAGAGAAGGAATATGCTACTTGCATAGATACAAATAATTTCTCACATTTTATTATTTATTTTTATTCCTGTGGATAGCTATCTTCTGTGAACTTTTACCCTCTTGAGAAGTAGAGGGTTTCTGTTTACCTGTTCCTGTAGATTTTATTGTATACACATTTTATTATAAAATTATCTTTTCATTATATATAAACATGTGTAAAAGGTATGAATTAATTATTTTAGTTTAGTTATATATTTATGAAAACTAAAATAGCAAATATGAATGATCATTACTATTGTAAATGTATTGCTCTACTCAACAGGAGTATTCTTTAAAAATATTGAACTCCCAAGCTGTGTTTATGCATTCTTTCAATCCGTTTAGTCATCAAACATAAGCCAGACACCTATTATGTGGAAGGCATATTCTACCATCTCTCAGGACCCTTCCGTCTTTGAAAACTTCATATTTACCTGCTGGGCCTGAGCAAGTTGAGAGATTTAAAATTGGGGCATTAGGAGGTAATCTCAATTGAAACTTTTCCTCCCTCCTTTCAAACAAAAGCATTTCTGAAGGTAGACAATAGTAAAAGATAACCCTTAACTACACTTCTGAAAATGTATAAGTCTTGGGTAAAGACTGTTTTAGTACTTTTAAGAACTAAAATGTGGTACACAAACAGCCTGGAATACTATGCAGTCATAAAAGAAAGAACTAGAGCATGTCCTTTGCAGGGACATGGATGGTGTTGAAGGCCATTATCCTTAGCAAACTAATACGGGAACAGAAAACCAAGTACCGCACGGTCTCACTTATAGGTGGGAGCTAAATGATGGGAACGCACAGACACCTAGTGGGAAGCGACACACACTGGGGCCTATCAGAGGATGGAGGCTGGGAGGAGGGAAAGAAGCAGGAAATAGAACTAATGGATACTGGGCTTAACACCTGGGTAATGAAATAATTTGTACAACCAACCCCCTTGACACATTTTTACCTATGCAACAAACGTGCACATCCTGCACCTGTCCCCCTGAAAGTAAACGTTGAAAAAAAGCTCCACGAATAGTTTCATAAATCCATTTTAAAAGGAGAAGACTTATAACAGTCTTAAATCCTAATATGAATGATTGGAAATATCTGATGTACATACATTGTATAAATCTAAGTATTGATAAAAATGAGCCCATGCCATTCATTTGAATTTCAAGTTTTCTTTGGCTTAAAGTTTTTGAAAACCAAAGTAAGAAATAGATTATTTTAGAAATTTGTTTGTGTTTTCACCTCAGCCCTCTTATTCCATAGTTCTTTTAAGAACTAAAATTTATCTAAATGCTAGTCATCTGACTGGAACCACCCCAGACCTGTTGTATTGTAACATATTCTACTTAATGTAAGGCACCAGGGATTGTATGATGCCCCATTATTGTATGTCTCAATAAGAGAATTATTTAAATGCTGCCAATCATAGTTATAGTAAATCATGAATTATAAGTGGTATTTCAGTGTGAGAAATGGTAAAACATAGAGACAATGATCATCTTAGAATCACTAAAATACATCGTTACCTGTAATCTTTAAAACATACCTGAAAGTGTAGGTAGAATTGTATCATCTCACTGAATTCAAATGTTGTCTTTAGTGGTATTAGTAAAAATTATAATATCTTACAATTCCTGAGCTGTTATTTGTGTTAGGAACTATTCTATATCTTTCGTGTAGAGTCTTATTTAAGCATTACTGTGGTTTCCTCTGAGAAATCGACTCTTTTCATTCCCACTTTATTGATGAGGAAATTGAGACCCAAAAAGGGTAAGCAACAGCTGGGAAGCATCAGAGCTTCAAGGAGGATTCCAGCCCACGTTGAATGCCATCCAAGGGCTCTGCTCTTCCTATTCAAATAGGCTGCTCTTTCATTCATACAGTGAGTCATGAGGTAATAAGTAGTGTGCTTTCTTCAAAGGGAAATTAAGTTTGTTTTGAAGGCAGAGTAATAGCAGGCTATTCAGTGTTTGCAATTGCATGAATCATTGATGTAGCTGTAGATAGTGCACTACAATTTCCTAAAAAGTCTTCTCACTCTCATAGGACTGCTCTACATCTGGCCTCTGCCAATGGGAATTCAGAAATAGTAAAACTCCTGCTGGACAGACGATGTCAACTTAATGTCCTTGACAACAAAAAGAGGACAGCTCTGATCAAGGTATGCAGTAGTCAACTATATCAGCGTGAGATGGCTTTGATTTCAATACATAGCATAAAAATGAGGTTTCTCATTTAAATGTAACTAGTTGGTGAAAGCTGTGGAATGTTGTTTTTAATTCCCAGGATGTATAATTTATTTTTGGTCTAATACTGACAGGCTGTACAATGCCAAGAAGATGAATGTGCATTAATGTTGCTAGAACATGGCACTGATCCAAATATTCCAGATGAGTATGGAAATACTGCTCTACACTATGCTATCTACAATGAAGATAAATTAATGGCGAAAGCACTGCTCTTATATGGTGCTGATATTGAATCAAAAAACAAGGTATAGATCTACCAATTTTATCTTCAAAATACTGAAATGCATTCAT
The DNA here is from genome assembly GCF_007565055.1 of Rhinopithecus roxellana. Lineage (NCBI taxonomy): Eukaryota > Metazoa > Chordata > Mammalia > Primates > Cercopithecidae > Rhinopithecus > Rhinopithecus roxellana. The sequence continues at coordinate 180,804 of NW_022142117.1, read as the reverse complement.
TTTAACGTTGACCTGGGTAAGGGCCAGTTTTCCATATTTGGAAGCTCAAGCATAACCTGAATGAAAATATTTTGAAATGACTTAATTATCTAAGACTTTATTTTAAATATTGTTACTTTTAAAGAAGCATTAGGGGTTACGGTTTTTTTTAAATGCACTTGTGGTTAATATTTTTTTTAAAAACACTGAATTTGCAAAAGGTAATACTTTTTTTTTTTTCAATTTTTCCCTGCCAGGTTTTGTTTTTTTTCCCCCTAATGAATGTAAAATGACAAAATTTGCCCTGGAGATAGGTTTCACATTAACACTCCAAGAAAACTTAAACATGTTTCAGTGAGTGGTAATCCTGCTACTTTGGCAAATTCCAAAAAAAAAAAAAAAAAAAAAAACCAACAGTAATAGATATGAGGTGATGTATCTCTCAGTGGCAAGGCTTAAGATTTCTGATTGCTTATGAGGCAGAAGTGGAAAGGGAAAAAGAGCAATCAGAAATATCAAGGCCAATTTGGAAATTAGATAATGGAGGGAAAGGACTGTGAAGAGGTTTTGTGCGTGTGTATGTCTCTGCGTGTGTGTGTGTGTGCGTGTGTGTGTGTGTGTGTGTGTGGTTGGTGTTCTTCATTCATTTGTTTCCTTTGTATGGTGAGACAAGGTTCTTTTAAATTTTAGGGAATGACAGTTTTCAGTTTGGGAGAGGGAGTTAATGGGTTGTAAAATGCCTAGAGATCAATTTCAGGAGGGCTCTGAGGAACCAGATTGGCAGTGAACAGGTGGTAATGTAGTGGGAAACCCTTGAGCAGAGGGAATGACAAGTTATTAACTGACTTAGTGTCCTATTCTGGTAAAAATGGCCAATTAGAGTCTCAACTCTGCTTTCAACTCTAGCATGTCTTGATGGGAAGGTGGGAGACAAGGGGCTTATAAGGAACAAGATCAGGTTGGATTTTGAGTTTACTAGACCTTGTTCTACTCTTACCGGGGAGAATTATGTGGTATTTTCAGCAAATGAGTCTCTCTCCTACTCTTTCCTCTTTTTGGCCAAATCCTCAAATGCTAAAGGGAATTGGTTATGTGGATGAGCGATGAGACTGAAGTAATCGTCTATTGCACTAGCTTCCAGCTAGAGTTGTGCATTCCAGTTACCTCAGGAAATTTTTTAAACAGTCCACAAGTCTAAGCTTTCCCCTGAAGATTTTGATAGAGTAAGTCTAATAAAGCCTGGATATGTATGTTTTAAAATGTTTCCTTGAAGCCAGGCATGGTGGTGCATGGCTGTAGTTCCAGCTGCTAGGGAGGCTGAGGTGGGAGGATTGGTTGAGCTCAGGAGTTCGAGTCTAGCCTGGTCAACATGAGACCCTCTCTCTAACAACGACAACAACAACAAATTTCTCAAAATCTGGATACACTCCTGCTTAAGAAACACTGAATACATAAGTGTAATATGTAAATTCTTATATCTCAGAAACTTAAGATATTTTTAGAAGAGTTGGAGTTGGATATGTGCTAATTCCTTTAAATCTTTCCTTTCCAATAACATTAATCTAACTTTTTTTGTTTGTTTGTTTTTGAGATGGGGTCTCACTCGGTTCCCCAGGCTGTAGTGCAGTGGTGCAATCACAGCTTACCACAGCCTTGACCTCCCCAAGCTCAGGTCGTCCTCCAATCTCAGTTTATATATATATATATATATATATATATATATTTTTTTTTTAGTAGAGATGAGGTTTTTGCCATGTTTCCCAGGCTGATCTTGAACTCCTGGGCTCAAGCGAATCACCCACCTCAGCCTCCCAAAATGCTAGGATTACAGGTGTGAGTGACCATTCCTGCCCGAGTCTGACTTTTATCAGTGGTTGAGACATTAAAATGAATATTATTGGCACTGTGTATCAGCTTGCATAATAATACCTTTTCCTTTATACCTTCAGTTATTCACTGCCATTCAGAAGGTCTTTAGAAATTTGCAGTGAGTAGTCTTTCATTAAGTAGAGAATGGCCCTCTCAGGATTTTGTGTCTCTTTGTTCAGTTACTCAAGTGCTTAGATCAGTAAGTTGTTGTTAAAAGCAGTTTTCTCAATTAGAATTATAGCAAATTCTAAACCTTTTTTTGTCAATTGAAGCTGTATTATGGACTATCCATTATGTCTCTTAAGTTTGCAGAGGTTTGACATAATCAGGATGGCAGGTTTAAACACTAAAATCCATGGAGTTATTAAGAATACAGACAGGAATTCTGTTAGTTTCAGTAATCCTGTGAACTGATTACCTATTTAGTTAGCAGTCTGGAAAAATTAAATACAAATAGATTTTAAATGAATGAATGCAAAAATTCTTGAAATGGGCAGTAGGAGTATTAATAGCAATTTTTATTACACATTGGGCCTTGAACTTTTGGTAAAACATGTGAAACTAAAGAAATACTTGACATTCAAATTCTTGCTTTATACACAAGAATTTTGTCTTAGGGTTGGATAATATAGAGATAAAAGATACATCCCCTGCCTTCAAGAAGCTCTTTGTTTAAATGGAAAAAAAATTATTATCCAAAAGTGCCATGCCAAAATGCTAGATTAGAAGCAAAGAGTCTTGGAAGCAGTAAATGTTGAAAGTGAGTTTTTGAGATGATCAGAGTTGATGTGGTCAGGCAGAGAATGGGTGTTTCCAAGGGAAGCAGCAGCATGTGGGAAAGCACAGAAGAGTGAGAAGGAAGCAACTACATTTGATTTACTTTCTATAAGTGTAAGTCCATGGGATCTTATATAAAGTTTCCAGTTCAGCTGAGAAATACGTAATTTTTTGAATTACATATTGTTTTTGTTTTATATTGTTTTACAGCATGGCCTCACACCACTTTTGCTTGGCGTACATGGACAAAAACAGCAAGTGGTGAAATTTTTAATCAAGAAAAAAGCTAATTTAAATGCACGTGACAGATGTGGAAGGTATAGTTACTTCTTTTAATCTGTGTGTTGTTCTAGATTGATAGCAGTCACTCGAGTCATAAATAATAAATTAATAAGATTAAATTATACTTATTGGGACATAGTGATCAGTATCAACACAAATCAGTTAAGCAGGAAAACAATTATTTGGACTGGGCAACATAAAGAACAGTTTTGGTAGGATTCATCTTCTCTTACTGTATTGACTGATGTTATTTGTTGTATGACATTTTGATTACCTGATAGTATGTTAGCTAAAGGGATTTCATATTAATTGTATGAAATGTGAACTTTAGCTTTTAGTTTACTTTATGACTCAGTATTGAACTTCTTAACCCTTTCTAGTAGGTTTTAACCTCGGTGTCTTCTACGCTTTTCTGATAAATATGCTGCATGGAACATAAATAGGAGTTGAGAATCCTTTTGTCTTTTCAATGACTCTGCTTTAAGTTGCCTTCTTTGAAGAATATTAATGTTAGCTTATCCCTACATGACAATTAATTGCTATTCCCACACACTATGGGTTCACAGCTTTTTCCTTTTTTATTGCCAGTGTATTTTAATGTTTTTATTTTTAGTTGGTATGGAGAGAGGGAGTGAAGATAGTTTTACATGGATACACTTTTCCTTTAATGAAGGCAAGCCGTAGGTGGGTGATAAAGAGAAAAGAGGTAGGCTTTGGATTCACACAAGACTGGATTTAATTCCTAGCTTTCTTACTTGCTAGGTGTGTGACCTTGGGAATCTTATTTACCACCACACATGTTGTCATATATGAAAAGTAGGAGAATACATCCTTCAAAGTTGGCTGTGCATAAGCAAGGAAGATATATATGGCATTTAATTCAGTGCCTAGCACATGCTTATTGGCATCATTAACTGAAACTCCTATGACTATTCTTACCATTATTATTAATATTACTGCTTTCAGCATGCAGAGAGCTCTTATTTATCTTACCCTCTAGCTGATTTTCTATTACAGAATATCAGTCTAGGGAAGCTGTAAGGAAATCTTCACTTAAACCTTTGTCCACTTCAGATAAGTGGCCCTAGCATTGTTTCGTGCCCATTAAAGGACTTTAAATTAATGTCTTCTACTGTGCAATACCCCACTGAGATAAGAGGTTTCCTTGTTGTCCCTTCCTTTAAACCTTGCTGGTATTTTACAAAGATGAACACTTAAGCACCCAAGATGCTTATGTGTTTTAGTGCATGTAAATGTTTAATTCTGCAAGGACAGGCAAGATGTTAAATTGATAAAGTATATTAAATTAGCTTTTAAAATAAGTTTATTACAGTTCCTAAGGGAGAAATGATCTCTGTCATTTTAGAAATGCTCTCATACTTGCTGTACGTTGTGGATCAGCAAGTGTAGTCAGCCTTCTACTTGAGCAAAATATTGACGTATCTTCCAAAGATCTATCTGGACAGACGGCCAGAGAGTATGCGGTTTCTAGTCATCATAATGTGTAAGTGTTTCCATTAAAGGCGAGTTAATGCTACATTGAGGGTTAAAGTAATTATAACAATCGCATCTTTTTTTTTTTTTTTTTTTTTTTTTTTTTTTTTTTTTTTTTTTTTTTTGAGACGGAGTCTCGCTCTATCGCCCAGGCTGGAGTGCAGTGGCCGGATCTCAGCTCACTGCAAGCTCCGCCTCCCGGGTTTACGCCATTCTCCTGCCTCAGCCTCCCGAGTAGCTGGAACTACAGGCGCCCACCACCACGCCCGGCTAGTTTTTTGTATTTTTTAGTAGAGACGGGGTTTCACCGTGTTAGCCAGGATGGTCTCGATCTCCTGACCTCGTGATCCACCCGTCTCGGCCTCCCAAAGTGCTGGGATTACAGGCTTGAGCCACCGCGCCCGGCCCAACAATCGCATCTTACATATGAGGTGACGTGTCATAGTGTGGTTCAGCTAGTTTTAGAGTGGCAGTCAGTTAGTCCCCTTCATCAGCCAGAAATCAGACAAAAAGCAAGACAAGTTAGAGGTACCAATGGGTGCAGGATTCTTTATCTCAGGACTTTTAGACCTTGATACTTAGAATCCCAACATTGTTCATTTCATCCGAGTATAACACCTATGCATGGGATTAAAGAATAGTGTCATATCTTTGATTTTTCTGATTAGTTATTTGGGTCTTGAAATGTCCAGTTTAACAGAAAGCCTTGGACTGTCTTCTGGGTATTATCTCCTACATACTCCTTGAATTTTTCAATAACTGAAGGGGTTCACTAAATCCAAGGAAGACAGTCCCTTTTATCAAGTCAGAAGGAGGAGGGAAAAAAAGGACATTCCAGTCATTCTGATGTTTCACGTGTTCCTGTTGCTGCATTGTTGCCACTCAAATGGTCCTGCTGCCTGGTAATGATTGATCTTTGTCACAAAGATGCCCTTAGTGATTCAGAGTCCTCAAGTCTTCATGGCAAGTCATACAGTGGCTTTGAAGTTACAACGTTTGTAAGTTCCCATACCTATGCTTATTTGCTCAGCCATTGTTCCCAAAGCACTAGCACCCTGCTCTGGCCGCTGAGCATCCTGCCTTTATCTGCAAAGTGAGCAAATTGACCCTTCCCCCCATATTCAGAACCTAATGTGGAACCCGCGTCTTAGCCAAGAATTAGCTGACACCTTCATGATACGAGATCCTTTGAGGCCGTGTTGGTCTTTTCTTTAGCAGATATTAATTGCACTTGTTCTAAAAGGTCAGAGGGGTTCAAATAATATGGCAGAGAAAGATCAGTGTTTGTTTCTTCTTCTTTGCTACCAGATCTGTACTGTGAGGCAACTTTATATTCTGTAGAGAGCCTTAGGCAGTAGAAAGTTCCATAGGAACCTTCCCTGAGCAGTGGCTCCCAGTTGTGGTTGGCCCCTGGAGTGATCTGTTTTACATGATAATGAAAATCATCCAAGCTACTTTCATCTGTAGCTCAAGATTTTAAAATATTTTCAAATTCTACCTCACAGGAAGCCATTGAAGAGAATTCTCAGAATCTCAAGTAGGTTAGTTGGACTTAACAGAGCCAAGCCCTGTCCATGACTCACCACTAATCATGTGTAAAAGTAGGGCTTTGTGCTTGCTTCTGCAGCACATATCCTAAAATGGGAACAATACAGAGAAAATTAGCATGGCTTCTGCATAAGGAAGCAGCACAAATTTTTGAAGCATTCCATATTTTGGGCAGTCACTGGAAGGTCATTTGATTATTTGCTGACTAGCTCTAAGGAAACAGTGTAATCAAAGCAACATGGGTGCCACCAAAATATTGAAATTGTGATTTGCACTAAAAAAATACTCATGTAAGATGGTCTATGAGATGACTTGGAGCTGAATAACATGTTCAGTGCAAAATATATTGTTAGTATGTATGTCAAAAATTAGAGAATGTCAACTTGCAACTTCTTCATGGAAACTAAAAAAAAATAAAGGTAGAGTTTTGGTCTCCATGTCAGCTGCAATTGAACATCAATATAAAGCATTATCCTAACAAACATCTGCTGGCTTAGAGTTGGAGTCGGTAGAGAAGGATCATTGGTCCAAGCTAGGTCTTAACATCTATTGGTTTTTCTGCCCTTGGTGTGATTGGTCAACTCCGTAATAGTGGACAATCACATTAGCTACTTTAATGAGATATTTATGAGTAAATTTAGTTACAAACTATGACATAGTTGGGATGTCCTGAATTATAAGCCATAAGGAGCAGAACAACTAAGAAGCAGAATTAGGACTTAATAACATTTTCTGAAAACTACAACATTTGCATATTAGAATCTACGAACAAAATACACACTGGGTTTTATTTGGGATTCCAAGATAATTTCAGTCATGAAGTTTAGGAACAGATTATTCCATTGCTTTACTATTTCTCTGAGCATTTAAAAAATGTTATCTTGTTAAATCATTATAATAACCTAGTGAAATAAGGCAGCAAATCCCTCACTTTGTAGAAGAAGACATTGAGCCTAAGAGAAGCAAGTTGTCCAAAAACAAATAGCTGTTCATTATGGAGCCAGGACTTAAGCAGAGTTGGAACACTTTCTATTATGTCATGCTAATGCAAGCTAATTTACTGGGTCACAGTGCTCTCGATTTGTGAGCATTTCACCTTATATTTTTTTCTTCTTTAATTAGAAGCTTCAAGAGAAGTTTATAGAATGTACTCATAAGTAGATGGGATAATACTGTTAAGTTCTGATATTATGATATTGTTTGAAATACTCTAAGAATTTTACATTTGCTAAGTATTTTATATCAGTATTAAAATAGTAATTTGGTTTATTACATTTTTATATGTAGAATTTGCCAATTACTTTCTGACTACAAAGAAAAACAGATGCTAAAAATCTCTTCTGAAAACAGCAATCCAGGTAACACTTGTGATAGTGAATACCGTTAGGTCAGTGTCATACCCAATCTCCTCTGGCACCAGGGACCGTTTTTGTGGAAGACAGTCTTTCCATGGGCTGGGGGAAGGTGGGGATGGTTTCAGGATTATTCAATCATGTTACATTTATTGTGCTACTTTATTTATATTATGGTTACATTGTAATATATAATGAAATAATTATACAACTTACCATCATGTAGAATCCGTGGAAGCTCTGAGCTTATTTTTCTGCAACTAGATGGTCTCATCTGGGGCAGAGCAATGTGAGACAGTGACAGATCATCAGGCATTAGATTCTCATACAAAGCACACAACCTAGATTCCTCAGATGGGCAGTTCACAACAGGGTTCATGCTCCAATGAGTATCTAATGCTATCACTGATCTGACTGGAGGCAGAATTCAGGCGGTAGTACAAGCCATGGGGTTGGCTGTAAGTACAGGTGAAGCCTCCCTGGCTTGCCTGCTGCTCCCCTCCTCCTGTGTGATGCGGTTCCTAATAATCCATGGACTGGTACAAGTCTGTAGACTGGGAGTTGTGGACCCCTGCTCTGGGTGGTCCTACCATAGATTAAAAAGTAACAGTAAGGAATTTTTGATCACAAAAGAACGCTGAAGCACAAGTCATGTTACATATGCTTGTCCCCACAAGGTCTCACTATTACTGACTTCATTCCTCTTCATTTGAAGTTGGAAAGAGACACATTTACTTTGTTGGAACAAGGTGTGTTCTTCTACCTGCTGGTTAATTGTCATGATAACAGTAATTTTGTTAGAACAAGATGCTGTGTTACCATTTGCCAAAAGATCGTCAAAATAACTATACAAATTGCCCAACTCTAGGCTCAGGAGATTATAATAAAACTAGAAAAATGTTTCACAATAACAAAAATGCTAGTATGCTACCTGGTTGTGGACACTTAATACAATGTATAATCCAAACGGTATGAGGACACCTTTAATGTAGCCACCTATTTATCAAAGAGCTTTTGTAAGTTAGGTTTTATTAGTTTCAGGAGACAAAGATGGAATAGTTGTAGTTTTGATCCTTAAGGTGCTCATAATAGAGCTGTCTCCATTTCATTTCTGTGCTTTTTCAACAGAATTTACAAAGAAAACATTTCTATTTATGTTTTCACTTGTCCACTTAACAAATAACTATCAAATGTCTTTTAGATACTAACCATTTTTCTAATGCTATGAAACACAAACAATTAAAAATACAGACAGGAGCTTGTTATTATCATTGTCATTTTTAAAAATTTTACTACTTCATTCAGTGCTTACTGTGTGCTAGATGCCCACTGGAAGCTTATAATTATAATTTATTATGTATTGATTATGTGCCAGACATATGTGATGAGGAATGAAAGTTTTGAAAAAAAAAAAAAAGTAGGTATGATTCAAGGGAAGCATGCAGAGTGAGAAGAATTTTTCTAGGTAAAGAAGCAGAAGAATAATGTTTGGCAGAAGGGACATGCAACAAGATTGTGTGTTGGCCAGAAGGAACATCTAAGGAGATTGCCTCTTTGGGAGGAAGAGCAGCAAGTGCAAAAGACAAGATGCTTGAGTGAACTTTGCAGGGTTTCTGAGCAGTTCACTTTTGCTAGCACCAAAAGTGTGAGATACCAGAGGTTGGGAATGAGGTGAATACTTAGCTAAGGCAAGTTTATGACAGACTTTTTAATACTACCGAAGTGAGCAGGTCTTATCCTATGGGCCCTGGGAAGTTTACCAGCTAGAATGCTTTGGACTGCAAATACTGATGAGCAGTGGCGAAAACAGTAGGAACCAGAGTTGTTTTGTTTGTTCAGTGATATCCTAGGGATCCCTCTTGTCCCTCTTTCTGTGCTGTTGACAGTGTTTTATTCATGTCTCCTTTCATGGTTGGCTAATCTGCAACAGCTCCAAACATCTTGTTCTCACAACACAACATCTCAACGGCTTCTTTCTTCACCTGTGTCTTCTAAACAGGGAGAAAACTTAGAAGCACACAAGGGGCTTCCTGTAACATTTCATTGGCTGTGTTACACTACCTGCTCATTCCCAAACCAGGCACTGGGAATGCAAATATGTGATTAGCTTAGAATTAACGTTTCTCTTTCTGAGGCTCAGGAGGGAGATTGGGATAATAAACATCCCAATAGACTTGTGTTTCTTCTGCAAGAAAGAATAAGGAATGGCTGTTGGTAGGGAGCGAACAATGTTTGCTGCAGGGGCTCATTGGAAACATTGGAGCAGGGGAGTCACAAGATTAAATTTGAGTATTAAGGCATTCTGGTTATGGTGTAAAACGGGTTAGCAAGCTTTTTCTGTAAAGGACCAGGTGGGAAATATTTGAGACTATGTGGTCTCTGTCATATCTACTTACCCCTGCTGTTGTCTGCTGTTGTAGTGTGAAAGCCACCATGATTCTTTGTAAGCAAACAGGCCTGACTGAGCTCCTATAAAACTTTATTTACAAAGCCATGAGGCAGATTGGATTTGGACTGTGGCCTATAGTTTGCTGGGATTGATGGAATGTAACCTTGTAAAGAAACCAGGAGACAAAGGACACTTTTGCAGTAGTCAGCTATAGTTCGCTTGTCACACATCCTTGGACTAGTATCAATGTATTATAAGGTTTTCACCCATCCGTGGTGAAATAAAGTTAGGAATCTCAGTTACTCATTTTAATATGTTGGCCTTTGTTTTTTATGGTGTTATGCCTTTTTTATTTGTTTTGCTTACTTTTTTTTCATGTAAGAGCTAACATTAATAGTTGGCGGTTTTCTTTTAAATAAGAGCCATTTTGTAAAGTTTGTGTTCCCAGTGGCAGTGGGAATATAAAGCAGAGGCAGAAGAGAGGTATAGTTAATATGATTTAGTGATAATTGAATGAGAAAGGCTTGGGGGACCGAGAGAAATGTTAGATGATTTACAGGTTTCCAGGTTGTACACTAGTATTTAACCTGGACCTGAGGAAGGAGTAGAAAATTTTCTGGTGAATACAGAAGAGCAAAGAGCTGCAGGTCAGCAGGAATGACCATTTTTTCCTATGCATGTTTAATGGAATATTCATGTAGGATATTTTGAGTAGGTAATTGGATAACCAGCATTTATAACTCACATCCTACTAGTTTGACTCTCAGTAACAAGACTTGTCAAAGACCCAAGAATCTGAAAGTTGATGAAAATGTCCATGTGTATCACCATCAGTGACCGAAAGTCAGCATCCACAGAACACAGAATTGGGACACATGATCCTAATAGATAAAGATGAATATCAGAGTTATGTTCCTCTTAGGGAATGATAGTCTCCATGACCTGTGTGAGTCACGGCTGCCAGAAAAGAAAGAGAGCAAGGAGTGTATTAAAGAAGCACAGCAAATTCAGTGCTAGAGTGCCCTGCTTGACTTCATGTCATCGTTCTGACTTCTAAAATACCATTTTCTGCAAAATATGCTTTCTGTTTTTCCCCTCTTGCAGCCTGCAACCAAACAGAATCCCTTTAGCAGGGCATTTTTGTGTTCTTCCTTTAAGCAAAGCAACATATAAATAACAAAAATAAGTAAGAGAAAGAGTGTTTTTTGTATAGGCTAGTAATTAATGTAAACTTGAGAGAGTACCAGGATTATACTTAGGATTTCCAGACTGGGTAGGAAGACTAGGTAGAAATCTAAAGATTACTGACTCAAACACATCGTGGTTTCATTGCTTTATTGTCACAGCTCTGAATTCACAACTATGAGTTATATTCATATGCACTATAACTTTAGAAAGCACCTTCCCAAACCAAATATTAAGTGATTTATTATAATTTCTTTGACTTATTATAGAATTGACTTTCCAAGTGTTCATGAGAATTATTGAGAATTTGCTACATAGTAACATCTCAGCTGTGTCCACATGAGCTATCTGTCATCTTAATGAATAATGGCTCACTAGGAATATTGGTTTTGGCATTAAAATGATCTTTATCTAAATGCAGATAGGACCAGGGATCACTCTTGAACATTAATGTCCAAGCATCTTAAAATTACACATAAGGCTTTCATAATCTGACTTCTGCCCCACTCTTCATCTTTAGCCCTTTTCCCTGTGCGCCCTTTCTCTGGCATTACTGCGCTGCTGGTAATGTCCTACTCACTCGTTCACTCTTTCAGGCCTCGCTCCTGCTCTTGCTGCTGTGTGGAATGCTGTTCAACTTTCCTGCCCTCTACCACTTTTAATCTGGCTAGCCTCAACATTTCAGTCCTGCTTGGGCATGTGTTCTAGAAAAGCCATCCCTGATATGCTTTATTTTCATTCTTTTTAAACCCTAATGCCTTACATATATGTAGCAGGACTCAATAAGAAATTTCTGAGTAAAATAAAGACTGTTTTTACAAAGATGATGTGCAAGACTGTCCCCTGCAGTCTTGGAGCAGAGGGGACAGACATGTGGGGGAATAATGTGCAGTTCAGGTGGTGAAGATGCAGTAGAAAATCAGTGAAGTACAAAGACAGCCTCAAGGAAGGAGGTACCTTTTTATCTAGGGAAAGACATGCAGAATCAAGGAAGACTTCACACAGCATTGTTTTTAAAAGATGAAAATAAGGCTGGTTGTGGTGGCTGACACCTGGAATCCCAGCATTTTTGGGGGCCTAAAGAGGTGGATCACAAGGTCAAAAGATCAGGACCATCCTGGCCAATCGTGAAACACCATCTCTACTAAAAAAATGAAAATTAGCTGGGCATGATGGTGAATGCCTGTAATCCCAGCTTCTTGGGAGACTGAGACAGAAGAATCGCTTGAACCAGAGAGTCAGAGTTGCAGTGAGCTGAGACAGCACCACTGCACTCCAGCCTGGTGACAGAAAAAGACCCTGGCTCAAAAAAAAAAAAAAAAAGAAGAAAAAAAGAAAAGAAAGTAAATTTGTTAGAATAGTGGAGGGAAACATTTTAGATATTAGGAAGACATTGTACACTAATAAAGCATCAGTAGTAATTTTACAAATCATTTATACAGTACTATGGTTGCAGAAAACAGGAGGTAGGAGAGACCCAGTGGGTGAAACAGGAGGATTTTATTTAGGTACACACCAGTTCAGCAGATTTGCATCCAAATGCTGAGTCCTGAACAAAGACAGAGCTTGGCTTATAAAGGCAAGCTTACAGAAGCAGAACAAAGGCAGTTAATCATATAGTGACAGTTTTGCAACCTCAGCATAGCTTGTGACTTTGCAACTACATTGAAGGAAAACAGAACTTGTAAAATATATGCATTTGTAAAAATAGCTATGAGTAAATGCTGAGGGGAAGGGAGGATGGTAAAGGAATTTGTTTTCTTAGCCTTGCTCTGGGATGTCTGGACCCATACCTGTGGGCTCTGGCTTCTCAGACAGGGTCACCACGACCTTACCTGGGCCCTGCCTGTTACTATCCTTAGAGTCAGAGTAGCTAAGTGCAGGAAAACTTGTTTCTCTTTAAAACTAAATTTCCTTCTCATTACTTTTCTGCTTCATGATTAAGAAGTGGAGAGCAACACACTGTGTTACCTTATATGTTCCTCCTGTATTTTAAAGTTGTGTTTCTGGTGGTTTTGTTCATTTATGTTGGGTGGATGAATTTGTGAGTGAAGTCTTAACAGGTGTCTCCCCAAGTGGTTTGTTGAAGTCTTAGAGAATGATTTCCTAAGTGACTATTTGATGAAACACTAAACACTCAATTTATGAGATAAAATAAAATGTTGTCTTAAATCTGTTTTTATAAAGGCAATGGTTTTTAACTGTTCTAAGTGGTTCATTTTAACTGCATATATGGATTTCTCAACAGAACAAGACTTAAAGCTGACATCAGAGGAAGAGTCACAAAGGCTTAAAGGCGGTGAAAATAGCCAGCCAGAGGCATGGAGAATGTTACAGTGAAATTTGTGATTTAATGTTGTTTTCTTTGCTTTAGTAATATTAGGTAGTTCAAAGGAAATTACCTTTCAGACTAGGTTTTGAGAATCAATAGATTCTTTTTTCTAAGAACTTTTTAATAGAATCTTAAAATTTAATAAGTTCAGCAATCTCATTAACAGAAGAATCAATAGATTCTAATTTAGCATTTGAAATTACTTAAACATAACCACTATAAAATTTAAAATACTCTTATTTTACAATATTCTTATTTGAAATATTCTTATCTGCCTTTTTGATTAGCTTATAGGTAATCTTTCCTTTTGGAATAGAGGCAAAAGAAATTCCTAGAACTTTGTTCTTTTATTCTTATAACACCCTGACATGATAAGGAAAGTAACATCAATTATTGGATTATATTATTAAGCAATGGAATTATGAACAATGTAAAACTGATGGTCCCTGACCTGGATTCATGGTTAAAGAGTAATCATGGCCAGTGCTTGAAAATCTGCAGTTTTATATTGCAGTCACTGATAGCAAGGTTAAAGATATATTCTGCCTTGTGGTCTCTCATTGACCTCAGCATTTCTCTTCAGGGAGGGAACCAGGTCATAAAAGCAACCCAAATGCCTATTACAAGAATCAGTATCTTGCAGAGTGGGACCTTTGGTATTAGTGCAGAAACACAATAACATTCGAACTTACTTCAGTCGTAGAAAATCAGTACAGATTATTAAAATTTTTATCCACTGTAATTAGTACACATTAGAATATATTAGAACTGGACTTAAGGAGACCATCTAGATACATAACACTATCATATTACAACATGTAATTTCAAGTTAACATTTAAGAATTTGCATTTCTTTCTGTTTGGTGTTGATTTCAGCTCCTAATAATTGAAAGTGTGCCTACAATCCAGTTAGTAATCTGTAGAGGCTCACTGGTTAGGGTTTGGTGAGGTAAACTCTTTTCAAGTGAGGAAGATTTTGCAACACTACCAATCATCTGCTGATGCATTTTTGGTAGATTTAACACATAACAAATTAAGTTTAGTCCAAACAAATGGTGACAAAGTTAAGTTTGCTGGTTCATGTTTTTCTTCTCCCTTTGATTAAGGTGAAGTATTTTTCACATGTTAGTCAGAAGCCAGTGATGTGGCAGTAGCTGAACGTAGATTAAAAATTTAATTCTTAATTTTAATTAATTATTTATTTAACTATTTTGACATTTTAATTTTAATTTTAGTTATTTTCTAATTTTTCATTGTCCATACTTGATTACTTAAAATAAAATTATTTTAAAAACATGCATTGCCAAGAGAGGAGACATCACAGAAATACAGCAAGCAAATTAACCTTCTATTTTTGCATTTACAGGAAATATCTCAAGAACGAGAAATAAACAAGGATTGTGATAGAGAGGTATACCTTTATATTCAAATGTTTCTGTAGAATTCAATTTTTACATATGTTGTTTAACAAAGTGTAGTAAGTGTAGGCATACATGATCCTATCATGTAAGTAGCATAAATCATCAGTGAAAAATTTAATATTTAACTCAGAAAGAATTCTGTACATTGAGGTTTAAAGAGATATAAACCCTAGAGATACTCTTTCATTATTCTCGAATAATCCTGAATGCGGTGCCAGTAAAATGCTAGGTCATGCCACTTTAGGAGCTTTGGATCAATCGTTTTATCTTTCTTGGTGTTAGTCTGATTATCAATAGATAATGTGGCTAAAGAAGATAATTTCTTATTCTGTGTATCTTCCAGCTAGAAAATTGTATGACTATTGAATGTGAAATTTGCGGAGCATCTCATTTTCTGGGATTCCATGCTCCTACCTCAGCAGTTTCACTCTGCTCCTTGTGTTGTGGCGAACTTTGGTTCCCATGTTTCAGTGAGCACCATCATGTTTTTGATAACCCGGGAACCAAATGAAAAAAGAATGGTCAAAGGCAGTGGGGGAGAAGAAAATCTCAGTGCAGAAAAGGGCAATCTTCCTTTCTATTCCCGAAGCCCCACAGTGTCTCATCCTCTAAATCTGACTGCTTGATGTAAGATCTAGGTGGTAAAGACAGAAGAAGACACATTTTGCGTCCTTGTCTTTTTATTTGTGTGTACCCATGAGTCAAATGGGGTAAATACATATATAAGATTCTGAAGAGTGGTTGGGAATAAAAGCACAAAATGAAGGAGGGCCCTTTTTGAATTCTGGAAAATTCTATTTTATTCAGTCAAACAGAAATAAAGCAAACTTTACAAATTTTTCAATGATATACTAATGATATGATAATTACATCTTAAAATTATATGGTAATAGTTATGTATATATGATCAAAGTTAAGTGTGAAACTATTTTTAATGACTAAAATAATGATACACCGAGTCAATTGATAAAATCTAATTAAAAAGGTTCTTTCTATTCAATAAAGTGATAACCATCCTTAATATCAAACTTCCACTCAAGGTTGAAGAAGAAATGAAGAAGCACGGAAGTAATCATGTGAGAATACCAGAAAACCTGACTAATGATGCCACTGCTGGCAATGGTGATGATGGATTAATTCCACAAAGCAAGAGCAGAACACCGGAAAGTCAGCAATTTCCTGACACTGAGAATGAAGAGTATCACAGGTAAGCCTATGGCAACATTTAACAGGAGACAACCATGTGCTGTCAAACTAATCCTAATTTGGCTAATATTCATGATTAACAAATTTTGTACTTTTGCTAGGATATTCAGCCTCATCTGGTAATCAGAAAAATGATAGTCAGCAAAAAACGAGTTACCATTTTTTCCAGTCATTAATTTATTTGAGAAATAACCAGTATTGGCAAATGTGAGGGGAAAGGCCTTTTCTTTTCTTTTTAGTGAACTTTTATTTTAGCTTCAGAGGTGCATGTGCAGGTTTGTTATATAGGTAAACTGTATCATGGAGGTTTGGGCTACAGATTATTTCATCAGCCACATAATAAGCAAAAGACCCAAAAGGTAGTTTTTTGGTCGTCTCCCTCCTGCCACGCTCCACTCTCAAGTAGACCCTGGTGTCTGTTACTCTCCTCTTTGTGTCCATGAATTCTCATTGTTTAGTTCCCACCAATGAGCAAGAATATGTGGCATTTGATTTTCTGTTCCTGCATTGGTTTGCTCAGGATAATGGTCTCCATCTTGATCTGTGTTGCTGCAAAGAAATGGTCTCATTGAAAAAGACATTTCGCACACTGTTGGTGAACACATTTCAAACATTAATTTAATAGGCATATTCACACACACACATATATAACATAGTAAGGATATATATGTATGTTAAGGATATTTATATAGATTTGTTACATATATACTTATGTATAAGGACATTTATTACAGCATCATTATATCAAAAAGGTGGATTCTTTTCAGTAGGAAATTATCATTATCAAAAGTAAATCTTTACCAATAGGAAATAACTCAATTTTCACTCCCAGAAAATAATGTAGTATGCAACCATTTTTTTACAAATGAGGTTAGATCTAGAGTAAACTGATTATTTCACAATTAAAATGTATTTAAAGCCTTAGTTTTAGATAACACATCTTAAGATAATTTTGTTAGAATTCTTGTAATATCTGCTGTGTTGCAAATGGAAGCTACATGCTACATTTACACTGTACCTTGATTGCTAGTTATTAAATTTTTGTTGTCAGTGCCTGAGTGCTGAAATATTGGATCTTCAATCTGAATATTGCCAAGGGATTGTACATGGGGATCTATATTTAATATAAACATTTCAGTATATTGGGTAAAACTTTTATGAAAATGTATCAAAGGATCTTTCATCTACTAAACCAGGAATTGGCCAGATTTTTCTGCAAAGAACCAGTTAGTAAATATTTTAGGCTTTGCAAATTCTCTCTCTCTCTGTCTATATATATGTGTATGTATATGTATATTTGAGTATTTGAGACAGGGTCTCTGTTGCCCAGGCTCGAGTGCAGTTGTGTGATCATGGCTCACTGCAGCCTCAACTTTGTGGGCTCTAGTGATCCTCTCACCTCAGCCTCTCTACTAGCTGGGACCACAGGTGTGCAACATCACACCCAGCTAATGGACTCTGTGGACTGTAGAGTGAATAAGCGTGGCTGCATTCCAAGATACTTGACTTACAAAAACAAGCAGTGGGCTGGATTTGGCCCACAGGTGCTAATTTGACCTTGTGCTAAAAGGAAGGTGCTGCTAATGCAGTAACTCTTATTCCTGAAAGTGCCCTGCATGTGTGACGTTATCCTTCCTTTGAGAAAAGGATATATTTCGGTATTCACCACACCATAGTTTTCCACAGTGACTTCATATAATTTTTAAAATTTCATTTATAAAATAAGATTATTTTCAGCATTTCTACCACTTTATTTCTGTTGATAGAACTCAGTATTTTACTGTGATCAATTACTTTGTATATTTGATGAGTATCAACTGTTCTAGAATTGGCTGATTTTTATCAAGCAAGAAATACTCTCCTTGAAACTTTTAGTGTTTCTTGGTCTTTATGTATAAGCATGAACAACATGATAATCAGCTTATGGAATCTAGAAATGTTCAAGGCAACTTTTAGTTCTATAGTTTTAAGAATTTAACACCTCAGTCTGGCATTTTTAATGCCATGTATAATTTTGTAACCTTTAAAATTATAATTGTTATATAAAATTTGAAGACTACACCTGTTATATAAAATTTGAAACTAATTGTCTATTACTTTTCCATGACTGTGGAAGAAAATGACAACATTCTCAGTCATGACTCCTAAGTATGATGTCCTTAAAAGAACTGTCTACACTCATGAACTCAGTTTCTTTTCATTCACTCTTAATCTCGCACCAGTAAGTCTTCAGTTTCAGCCACTCCTCCAACATTGTTTTTCCTCAAGATTATCACTAATTTTTTTCTGTAATAAATCTAGGCATTTTTCTTACACTTCATTTTATTTAGTCTGTCAACAGTATTTGAGCCAATGGAGGACATCTCCTCTCTAACAGCGTCTTCAACTTGGCTTTCAGGACCTCACTCCCTCAGGCTTTTCCTCCTGCCTTTCTAGTGCATTCATCATGCTCTGTTTTGCTTGCTCCTCCTCATCTTTCTCCATTTGGACATTATTTTTTCCCAGGGCTCAGTCCTCAATCTTCTCTCTCATGACTTTTTCTTTTTTTGAGACAGAGTTTCACTCTGTCACCCAGGCTGGAGTTCAGTGGTGTGATCTCGGCTCACTGCAACCTCTGCCTCCTGGGTTCAAGCGATTCTCCTGCTTCAGCCTCCTGAGTAGCTGACTGTTACAGGTTCGTGCCACCATGCTCGGCTAATTTTTGTATTTTTAGTAGAGACAGCATTTCCCCATGTTGGCCAGCCTGGTCTCAAACTCCTGACCTCAGGTGATCTGTCTGCCTTGGCCTCACAAAGTGTTAGGGATTACAGGCATGAGCCACTGCACCCAGCCTCTTGTGACTTTTTCTACCGTGTATATGCTAGCAATTTCAAAATGTATGTCTCTTGCTCAGATCTCTCTCCCTAATTCCAGATTTCCATATCAGCCTGCCTACTTGACACCTCTATTTGGTTAGCTATTGGGTATCACACACTTGTCAGACCCAAAATTGGGCTACTGATGGCCTTCCTGAAATCTACACCTCATATAGTCATTCCTACTTTGGGTAAGGGCAACTCTTCCAGTTGCTCTGCCAAAAATCTCAGGTGTCATTCTTGACTCATCTCTCTCTCTCTCTGACACCTCACATCTAATCTCTCAGTAAATCTTGTCAGGTCTACCTGAAGAATATGTCCAGAAGCCAGTCATATCTTCTACATCTGAGCCACCCTCACCTGCAGTCTACATGAGTGTCATAGACTGGCAATTGATAGTCGTGACTTTTAAAAACTTCCCTTTTCATCAATTCTTAACTCAGTGGATATACTTAAAATATAAGCCAAATTGTGTCAGTCCTCTGCCCCAGCCCTTCTGATTGCCTCCCATTTCACTCTGAGTATGTGTCAAAGTTCCTCCTAATTATCTCCCTTGCTCTGCTTCAGCGGCACTGAAATTCTTGCCATCCTTTATCTACCCCTAGTGCTTAAAGACTCTAAGCACACCTCTGTACTTGGCAGTTTCCTGTGTCTGGAATGCTTTTTCCACAGATATCCTTCTAGCTTACTCTTTCCATTCCTTCAGTTCTTTATTTAAAACCTCCTTTCTACTAAGAAGTAGAAAAAGGGTAAAAACCTTTTTATGGAACAACCACTTTCTGAGGAAGAACCATGTACTACCCGGACGCATCATGCTTAAGATTCAACTGGAAGTTTACCAGGGAGGCTCTCTAATGCAACCAAGGGAAGGTTCAATGAAACAAAGTGATTTATCATCTCTAACTTCAAACCCATTTTTATCTTGACATCAACGCTGTTAACCTTATGTCATCATTTCTTAGAATCTTTGATATACAAATAAAAGGTTTTTGTATTAGAAAAAAAAAATCTTTTGAGAAATGTCTGTTCATATCCTTTCCCCACTTTTTGATGGGGTTGTTTGTTTTTTCCTGTATATTTGTTTGAGTTCTTTGTAGATTCTGGATATTAGCCCTTTGTCAGATGAGTAGGTTGCAAAAATTTTCTCCCATTCTGTAGGTTGCCTGTTCACTCTGATGGTAGTTTCTTTTGCTGTGCAGAAGCTCTTTAGTATAATTAGATCCCATTTGTCAATTTTGGCTTTTGCTGCCATTGCTCTTGGTGTTTTAGACATGAAGTCCTTGCCCATGCCTATGTCCTGAATGGTACTACCTAGATTTTCTTCTAGGGTTTTTATGGTATTAGGTCTAACATTTAAGTCTCTAATCCATCTTGAATTAATCTTCGTATAAGGAGTAAGGAAAGGATCCAGTTTCAGCTTTCTACTTATGGCTAGCCAATTTTCCCAGCACCATTGATTAAATAGGGAATCCTTTCCCCATTTCTTGTTTCTCTCAGGTTTGTCAAAGATCAGATGGCTGTAGATGTGCGGTATTATTTCTGAGGACTCTGTTCTGTTCCATTGGTCTATATCTCTGTTTTGGTACCAGTACCATGCATCATCACTCGCCATCAGAGAAATGCAAATCAAAACCACAATGAGATACCATCTCACACCAGTTAGAATGGCAATCATTAAGAAGTCAGGAAACAACAGGTGTTGGAGAGGATGTGGAGAAATAGGAACACTTTTACACTGTTGGTGGGATTGTAAACTAGTTCAACCATTATGGAAAACAGTATGGCAATTCCTCAAGGATCTAGAACTAGATGTACCATATGACCCAGCCATCCCACTACCGGGTATATACCCAAAGGATTATAAATTATTCTACTACAAAGACACATGCACACGTATGTTTATTGCGGCACTATTCACAATAGCAAAGACTTGGAATCAACCCAAATGTCCATCTGTGACAGACTGGATTAAGAAAATGTGGCACATATACACCATGGAATACTATGCAGCCATAAAAAAGGATGAGTTTGCGTCCTTTGTAGGGACATGGATGCAGCTGGAAACCATCATTCTTAGCAAACTATCACAAGAAGAGAAAACCAAACACCGCCTGTTCTCACTCATAGGTGGGAACTGAACAATGAGATCACTTGGACTCGGGAAGGGGAACATCACACACTGGGGCCTATCATGGGGAGCGGGGAGGAGGGAGGGATTGCACTGGGGAGTTATACATGATATAAATGATGAATTGATGGGTGCTGACGAGTTGATGGGTGCAGCACACCAACATGGCATAAGTATACATATGTAACAAACCTGCACGTTATGCACATGTACCCTAGAACTTAAAGTATAATAATTAAAAAAAAAAAAAGAAAAAAAAAATCCCCTTTGTCAGCAGAGACTTTTCTGACCATCTCAACTTTCCCACCACCTTCCCCATCAAACACGTAAACATTTCATTTTACTGCTTTAGTTTTTCTCCTCTAACGTACTGTATATTTTGTCTTCTCTGTCCGTTGTTATTGTGTGTTTACCTCACTCTCATGCATAGGGTTTTTATTTTTCACAACCATATCCTCACTGCCTAGAAAAAGGCCTAGCATATTGGATGTAGCTACCTAATAAATCCTTATTAAATGAGTGAGTGGAGTTTATCCTGGGCATATTGTTTGATTGATTCTCACTTTTTAAAAAGTTTGACATGGTTCACTCTAATAGTTTTGCCTGGTAATTATACACATTTTAAAAATTGTTTTGGCTCTTTATAATAAGCTACATTCTTTATACTAATTTTTTTATTTAGGGTGAAAAGCCCAATATTGTGGTTATTCATTATTTATTATTTTACTAGTAATCATAATTGTAATTATGGTAAACTGAGTCAGAGGAATTGCAAACTTTACTAGTATTTGATTTGATTTGATTTTTGAGATGGAGTCTCACTCTATCTCCCAGGCTGGAGTGCAGTGGTGGGGTCTCAGTTCACTGTACCCTCCACCTCCTGGGTTCATGCATTTCTCCTGCCTTAGCCTCCTGAGGAGCTGGGATTACAGGGTCATGCCACCATGCTCAGCTAATTTTTGTATTTTTAGTAGAGACAGGGTTTCACCATGTTGGTCAGGCTGGCCTCGCACTCTTTATCTCAGGTGATCCACCCACTTTGGCCCTTCAAAGTGCTAGGATTACAGGCGTAAGCCACTGCACCTGGCCACTCACTTTTATGTTTTTAAAAAATTGGGGTGGCACATTTAATGGACTTACAAATTCTTTTCAAGGGATTATGAACCTTTGGTATTTGAAATAAAAAGGCAGAGTTGGAATTTTTTTGCTTCCTATAGTAAGAGGAATACTGGTCAGGCACTGGCTCTTCTGATGGAGCAGGTGCTGGTGCTTGGCTGTATTTCAGAAGCAAGCTGCTCCCATCTGTATTGGTTGGTGAGCAAGACCAGTGGTCATTGATTGGTTGACTAGATTTCAAACTGGCTCTGGGTGACTTCTTGTTACCATTGGTACAGGTCATTTCTTTCCTAAGTTAGACTCAACTTTAACTGAACATTTTTGGTTTAAAAGTTGCCTTCAATTAACTATGGTCAAAATGAATCCATTTTATATTCCAGAATTTTAGACCTCATTTTAAAATTTTGGTCAAGATGAATTGGTTAATAATAGCTCTCAGGAAGATCTGTTTTCTTTTTTTTAAATACATATTTCTCTGTATAATTTATTCCTTAAAATTATTTGTCTTGTTTCTGTTTTTGGTATTTCTAGAAGCTTTTGCTCAAGTCTTAACATAATCTCCAGTAGGAGATTTTAGTCTCTTTGTCAGTTAATATATGTATATGGTAGTGATATTCTCTTTTTAAATTCCTTTTCTTTTCTTGTTCACTGTCTTCTCTGTACAATAACAGTGATATTCTTATACATTTTTACCTCATTAAAAATAATTACAGTTTTCAGGTCATGTGATGCCAACATGTTTGTTCCTTTTTGTTCGGTGTGTGCGTTGCTATTCAGGCTCTTTTGTGGTTCTACGTGAATGGCAGCTTTTTTTTTTTTTTTTTTTCTTTTTTTTTTTTTCTTTTTTTTTCTTTTTTTTTATTTTTATTATACTTTAAGTTCTAGGGTACATGTGCATAACGTGCAGGTTTGTTACATATGTATACTTATGCCATGTTGGTGTGCTGCACCCATCAACTCGTCAGCACCCATCAATTCATCATTTATATCATGTATAACTACCCAATGCAATCCCTCCCTCCTCCCCCCTCCCCCCTCCCCATGATAGACCCCAGTGTGTGATGTTCCCCTTCCCGAGTCCAAGTGATCTCATTGTTCAGTTCCCACCTATGAGTGAGAACAGGCGGTGTTTGGTTTTCTCTTCTTGTGATAGTTTGCTAAGAATGATGGTTTCCCGCTGCCTCCAGTCCCTACCAAAGGACGCCAAACTCATCCTTTTTTATGGCTGGCATAGTATTCCATGGTGTATATGTGCCACATTTTCTTAATCCAGTCTGTCACAGATGGACATTTGGGTTGATTCCAAGTCTTTGCTATTGTGAATAGTGCCGCAATAACACTACATGTACATGGTCTTTTGTAGTAGACTAATTTATATCCTTTGGGTATATACCTAGTGTGGGATGCTGGGTCATATGGTACATCTAGTTCAGATCCTTGAGGAATTGCCATACTGTTTTCCATAATGGTTGAACTAGTTTACAATCCCACCAACAGTGTAAAAGTGTTCCTTTTCTCCACATCCTCTCCAACACCTGTTGTTTCCTGACTTCTTAATGATTGCCATTTAACTGGTGTGAGTGGTATCTCATTGTGGTTTTGATTGGATTTCTCTGATGGCCAGTGATGATGAGCATTTTTTCATGTGTCTGTTGGCTGTATGAATATCTTCTTTTGAGAAGTCTGTTCATATCCTTTCCCCACTTTTTGATGGGGTTGTTTGTTTTTTTTTCGTATATTGTGTAGTTCTTTGTAGATTTTGGATATTAGCCCTTTGTAGATGAGTAGGTTGCAAAAATTTTCTCCCATTCTGTAGGTTGCCTTTCACTCTGATGGTAGTTTCTTTTGCTGTGCAAAGCTCTTTAGTTTAATTGATCCCATTTGTCAATTTTGGCTTTTGCTGCCGTTGCTTTTGGTGTTTTAGACATGAAGTCCTTGCCCTGCCTATGTCCTGAATGGTACTACCTAGATTTTCTTCTAGGTTTTTTTTGTATGATTAGGTCTAACATTTAAGTCTCTAATCCATCTTGAATTAATTCGTTTAAGGGTAAGGAAAGGATCCAGTTTCAGCTTTCTACTTATGGCTAGCCAATTTTCCCAGCACCATTGATTAAATAGGGAATCCTTTCCCCATTTTTGTTTCTCTCAGGTTTGTCAAAGATCAGGGCTGTAGATGTTGCGGTATTATTTCTGAGGACTCTGTTCTGTTCCATTGGTCTATATCTCTGTTTTGGTACCAGTACCCGCTGTTTTGGTTACTGTAGCCTTGTAGTATAGTTTGAAGTCAGGTAGCGTGACACCTCCAGCTTTGTCCTTTTGACTTAGGATTGTCTTGGCAATGCGGGCTTTTTTGGTTCCATATGAACTTTAGCAGTTTTTCCCATTCTGTGAAGAAAGTCATTGGTAGCTTGATGGGGATGGCATTGAATCTATAATAACCCTGGGGGTATGGCCATTTTCACGATATTGTTCTTCCTACCATGAGCATGGTATGTTCTTCTCATTTGTTTGTGTCCTCTTTATTTCACGAGCAGTGGTTTGTAGTTCTCCTTGAAGAGGTCCTTTACATCCCTTGTAAGCTGGATTCCTAGGTATTTTATTCTCTTTGAAGCAATTGTGAATGGAAGTTCATTCCTTATTTGGCTCTCTGCTTGTCTGTTGCTGGTGTATAAGAATGCTTGTGATTTTTGCACATTAATTTTGTATCCTGAGACTTTGCTGAAGTTGCTTTCAGCTTAAGGAGATTTGGGCTGAGACGATGGGGTTTTCTAAATATACAATCATGTCATCTGCAAACAGGGACAATTTGACTTCTTCTTTTCCTAACTGGATACCCTTGATTTCTTTCTCTTGCCTGATTGCCCTAGCCAGAACTTCCAACACTTGTTGAATAGAGTGGTGGTGAGAGAGGCATCCCTGTCTTGTGCCTGTTTCAAAGGGAATTTTTCCAGTTTTTGCCCATTCAGTATGATATTAGCTGTGGGTTTGTCATAATAGCTCTTATTTTTTGAGGTACGTTCCATCAATACCGAATTTTGAGCGTTTTTAGCATGAAGGGCTGTTGAATTTTGTCAAAAGCCTTTTCTGCATCTATATGAGACAATCATGTGGTTCTTGTCTTTGGTTCTGTTTTATGCTGGTTACGTTTATTGATTTGCGAATGTTGAACCAGCCTTGCATCCCAGGGATGAAGCCCACTTGATCATGGTGGATAAGCTTTTTGATGTGCTGCTGAATCCGGTTTGCCAGTATTTTATTGAGGATTTTTGCATCAAGTTTCATCAGGGATATTGGTCTAAAATTCTCTTTTTTGTTGTGTCTCTGCCAGCTTTGGTATCAGGATGATGTGGCCTATAAAATGAGTTAGGGAGGATTCCCTCTTTTTCTATTGATTGGAATAGTTTCAGAAGGAATGGTACCAGCTCCTCCTTGTACCTCTGGTAGAATTCAGCTGTGAATCCACTGGTCCTGGACTTTTTTTGGTGGGTAGGCTATTATTGTTGCCTCAATTTCAGAGCCTGCTATTGGTCTATTCAGGGATTCAACTTCTTCCTGGTTTAGCCTTGGGAGAGTGTAAGTGTCCAGGAATATCCATTTCTTCTAGATTTTCTAGTTGATTTGCGTAGAGGCGCTTATGTATTCTCTGATGGTAGTTTGTATTTCTGTGGGTCAGTGGTGATATCCCCTTTATCATTTTTTATTGCATCTATTTGATTCCTCTCTCTTTTCTTCTTTATTAGCCTTGCTAGCGGTCTGTCAATTTGTTGATCTTTTCAAAAACCAACTCCTGGATTCATTGATTTTTTGGAGGGTTTTTTGTGTCTCTACTCCTTCAGTTCTGCTCTGATCTTAGTTATTTCTTGCCTTCTGCTAGCT
Organism: Rhinopithecus roxellana; assembly: GCF_007565055.1. Lineage (NCBI taxonomy): Eukaryota > Metazoa > Chordata > Mammalia > Primates > Cercopithecidae > Rhinopithecus > Rhinopithecus roxellana. Next base: position 154,995 of record NW_022142117.1, on the reverse strand, counting down.
TTTGAGATGTGATGTGCTCTTGCCTCTCTGTTTTTTAATTGTGATGTTAGAGTGTCAATTTTAGATCTTTCTGCTTTCTCTTGTGGGCATTTAGTGTTAATTTCCCTCTACACACTGCTTTAAATGTGTCCAGAGATTTGGTATGTTGTATCTTTGTTCTCATTGGTTTCAAGAACATCTTTATTTCCGCTTTCATTTCGTTATGTACCCAGTAGTCATTCAGGAGCAGGTTGTTCAGTTTCCATGTGTTGAGCGGTTTTGATTGAGTTTCTTAGTCCTGAGTTCTAGTTTTTGCACTGTGGTCTGAGAGACAGTTTGTTTATATTCTGTTCTTTTACATTTGCTGGGAGTACTTTACTTCCAATTATGTGGTCAATTTTGGAATAAGTGCGATGTGGTGCTGAGAAGATGTATATTCTGTTGATTTGGGGTGGAAGTTCTATAGTGTCTTTAGGTCCGCTTGGTGCAGAGATGAGTTCAATTCCTGGTATCCTTGTTAACTTTCTGTCTCGTTGATCTGTCTAATGTTGACAGCAGAGTTGTTGAAGTCCCCATTATTATTGTATGGGAGTCTAAGTCTCTTTGTAAGTCTCTAAGGACTTGCTTTATGAATCTGGGTGCTCCTGTATTGGGTGCATATTATTTAGGAGAGTTAGCTCTTCTCGTTGAATTGATCCCTTTACCATTATGTAATGGCCCCTCTGTCTCTTTTGATCTTTGATGGTTTAAAGTCTGTTTTATCAGAGACTAGGATTGCAACCCCTGCTTTTTTTTGTTCTCCATTTGCTTGGTAGATCTTCCTCCATCCCTTTATTTTGAGCCTATGTGTGTCTCTGCATGTGAGATGGGTCTCCTGATACAGCAGACTGATGGGTCTTGACTCTTTCCAGTTTGCCAGTCTGTGCTTTTATTGGGCATTTAGTCCTAACATTTAAGGTTAATATTGTTATGTGTGAACTTGATCCTGCCATTATGATATTAACTGTTATTTTGCTCGTGTTTTGATGCAGTTTCCTTCCAGCCTCGATGGTCTTTACATTTTGCCAAGTTTTTGCGATGGCTGGTACCGGTTGTTCCTTTCCATGTTTAGGGCTTCCTTCAGGGTCTCTTGTAGGCAGGCCTGGTGGGACAAAATCTCTAAGCATTTGCTTATCTGTAAAGGATTTTCTTTCTCCTTCACTTATGAAACTTAGTTTGGCTGGATATGAATCTGGGTTTAAAATTCTTTTCTTTAAGAACGTTGAATTTGGCCCCACTCTCTTCTGGCTTGTAGAGTTTCTGCCGAGAGATCTGCTGTAGTCTGGGGCTTCCCTTTGTGGGTGACCCGACCTTTCTCTCTGGCTGCCCTTAGATTTTTTCCTTCATTCAACTTTGGTGAATCTGGCCATTATGTGTCTTGGATGTGCTCTTCTGGAGGGTATCTTTGTGGCATTCTCTGTATTTCTGATTTGAATGTTGGCCTGCCCTACTAGGTTGGGGACGTTCTCCTGGATGTATCCTGAAGAGTGTTTTCCAACTTGGTTCCATTTTCCCCCTCACTTTCAGGCACCCCAATCAGAGTGATTTGGTCTTTTTACGTAATCCCATACTTCTTGCAGGCTTTGCTCATTTCTTTTTTTCTTTTTTTTTTGGTTTCTCTTCTCGCTTCATTTCATTCATTTGATCCAATCGCTGATACTCTTTCTTCCAGTTGATCGAGTCGGTTACTGAAGCTTGTGCATTTGTCACGTATTTCTCGTGTCATGGTTTTCATCTCTGTCATTTCGTTTTGATCTTCTCTGCATTAATGAGTCTAGCTGTCAATTCTTCCACTCTTTTTTTCAAGATTTTTGTTTCTTTGTGCTGGGTACGTAATTTCTCCTTTAACTCTGATAAGTTTGATGGACTGAAGCCTTCTTCTCTCCTCTCGTCCAAGTCATTCTCTGACCAGCTTTGATCCGTTGCTGGTGATGGGCTGCGCTCCTTTGCAGGGGGAGATGCGCTCTTATTTTTTGAATTTCCAGCTTTTCTGCCCTGCTTCTTCCCCATCTTTTGGTTTTATCTGTCTCTGGTCTTTGATGGTGGTGACGACTGATGGGGTTTTGGTATAGGTGTCCTTCCGTTTGATAGTTTTCCTTCTGACAGTCAGAAGGACTCTCTGTTGGTCTGTTGGAGATTGCTTGAGGTCCACTCCAGACCCTGTTTGCCTGGGTATCAGCAGCAGAGGTTGCCGAAGATAGAATATTGCTGAAAAGCGAGTGTACCTGTCTGATTCTTCCTTTGGAAGTGTCCTCTCAGGGGTGTACTCCACCCTGTGAGGTGTGGGGTGTCAGACTGCCCCTAGTGGGGGATTTCTCCAGCTAGGCTACTCCGGGGTCAGGGACACACCTGAGCGGCAGTCTGTCCGTTCTCAGATCTCAACCTCCGCGTTGGGAGATCGCGGCTCTCCCAAAGCTGTCAGAGAGAGCGTCGCGTCTGCACCGGCTCCGCGACTTCCCCTGTTGGTTTCAGCTGTGCGCTGTCCCAGGGTGGAGACTACAGAGACGGCAGCTGCTTCCTGAGCGGCGTGAGCCCACCCAGTTCGAGCTTCCCAGCGGCTTGTACCACAAGCCCAGCAATGGCGGGCGCCCCTCCCCCAGCCTCGCTGCTGCCTTGGGATAGATCTCGGCAGACTGCTGTGTTAGCAGTGAGGGAGGCTTCGTGGGCTTGGGACCCTCCCGGCCAGGTGTGGGATATATTCTCCTGGAATGCCTGTATGCTTACAGCGCAGTATTGGGGTGGGAGTTACCCGATTTTCCAGGTGTTGTGTGTCTCAGTTCCCCTGGCTGGAAAAGGATCCCCTTCCCCCTTGCGCTTCCAGGTGAGGCGATGCCTGCCCCTGCTTCAGCTCTCGCTGGTCAGGCTGCAGCAGCTGACCAGCACCGATTGTCTGGCACTCCCTAGTGAGTGAACCCAGTACCTCAGTTGAAAATGCAGAAATCACCGTCTTCTGTGTCGCTCGCGCTGGGAGTTGGAGACTGGAGTTGTTCCTATTCGGCCATCTTGCTCCGCCCCCAATGGCAGCTTTTTAAAATAACTCTGTGAAGAATGACATTGGTGCTTGGATAGAAACTGTATTGGATCTGTAGACTGCTTTGGGCACTATGGTCATTTTCGCAATATCAATGCTGTCAGTCCAGGAGCATAGGATGTATGTTCATTTATTTGTGTCATCTCTGATTTTCTTCAGTGGTGTTTTCCAGTTATCCTTTTATAGCTGACTCACCTGCTTCATTAAGTATTTTCCTAGGTATTTTACTCTTTTGTAGCCATTGTCAAAGGGACTGGGTTCGTGTTGTGATGCACAGCTTGGCTGTAGGTGCTGTATAGTGTACTACTCTTGGTATTTGTACATTTTTAGCTCTGAGACTTTATGAATTCATTTATCAAGTCTAGGAGTGTTTTGTAGGAGTCTTTAGGGTTTTCTAGGGATAAGTCATATCATTGGTGAAGAGATAGTTTGACTTTCTTTTTTCCAATTTGGATGTCCTTTATTTCTCTTGCCCAGTTGCTCTGCTAGGACTCCCAGTTTTATTCTTAATATGCATGAAATAAAAGTAAAATTGAAAGTGATTAAGGATTAGTTTATTTCACACTCTGTCGCATACACAGATAAATTAATTCAAAGTTGTGTGTTAAAACACAATTAGACCCTGTCTTGTTCCAAAAGGAATTTCTAGTTGTCTATAAATACAGGGAATCAAGAATATAAGTGGAAAGTGTTCCAAAAAATAAAGATAAAAAGTATGGGTTAACACAGGGCTTCCCAATCCCCAGGCCATGGACCTACAGTCCCTGGCCTGTTGGGACCTGGGCACACGCAGTGGCTAGTGGCAGGTGAGAAAGCAAAGCTTCATCTGTTTAGAGCCACTCTCTGTCACTCACATTACTGCCTGAGCTCCTCTTCCTGTCAGATCGGTGGTGGCATTAGATTGTCATAAGAGTGTGACTCAAACCCTCTTGTAAGCTGCTTACACAGGGGATCTAGGTTGTTCACTCCTTATGAGAATCTAATCCTTTATGATCTGTCACCATCTCCTGTCACCCCCAAATGGGACCATCTAGTTGCAGGAAAACAAGCTGAGGCTCCCAGTGATATTCTACATTATGGTGAGTTATATAATTATTTCACTATATATAAGTAATAATAGAAATAATGTGCACAATGAATGTTATGTGCTTGAATCATCCTGCAACCATCCCCCAACTCAGGTCCACAGAAAAATTACCTTCCACAAAACCAGTCTCTGGTGCCAACATGGTTGGGGAGAGCTGGGTTAATGGATGTGAGATCCTTTTGCCTTGTCTTGGATTAATGTGCAGATATACATTGTGTGAATGACATCTGATGGCACCATCTTGCCCTGTAGATCATTTTAGGGATACCTCCAGTATTTCATGAAAATCAAAATTTCTTCTAGTGATGAACAAAATGATACCCAGAAGCAAGTTTTGGAAGAACAGATCGCTGGAATGTCACAAGAAGAGATTCTGACTAGTAAACAAGAGCAGATGGAAGTGGCTGAAAAGAAAATGAATTCTGAGGTATTTTCTTTAGTCATTTTCAAATGTTTTAATATGTGTATTTGTTTAAAAAAACAACTTTATATATTTTGGAAAGGATAAAGGATTTTTGAAAACATATATATACACACATATGTGTGTATATATATACACAGACACTCCATATATCCTTTATCATATCCTGTACATACAGGATAAAACCATGTTCTTAATTCAACTACATTTGACTGCAACAGTCAAGTAGTGATCCTCACAATGGCCTCAATCCAAAGGAGAAGGATTTCATATTTTTCATAAGAATTAATTTTTCCAATATCAAAAATAAGTTTTGCTACTAACAACAGATTTTCTAGTTTCTGAACATTAGTTCATCTTTTTAAAATATTGATAGAGAAATCAGTTTGTTATTTTCACTGATAGGAAAGTAGGAAATATATAGCTGGGTCAGAGGCCACATTGTGGATGTCATTATCCTTGCTTTTGAGGAGAGTAACAGTTTGCTCCAAGAAGTTTCTCATTTCAATGCAAAGAGTTTTGAATACAATGGCGTGCCATGATATACATTTAGTGATAATTTATTGATAAGCATTTTGTTCCCAGAGAAATATTTCAGTGTATTTCCCTTATTTCACACTTATTACTATTTCAAACGTTATAAAGAGGAAAGAAAAGTTATTGCAATGGCAAATAATCTCACGATTTCTAAGAAAAGCATTGTAAGTTGTATCTTATTTACCATTTGTATTTTGAAATGTAAGGCTTCTTTTGTATTAATATATTTACACCACAAAAGTAACCGTGATTTTATGAAGTCACCCATGCTGGAGTGCAATGGCACGATCTCAGCTCAATGCAACCTCTGCCTCCCAGGTTCACATGATTCTCCTGCCTCAGCCTCCTCAGTAGCTGGGATTACAGGTGCACACCACCACACCCAGCTAATTTTTTGTATTTTTACTAGAGACAGGGTTTCACTATGTTGGCCGGACTGATCTCAAACTCCTGACCTCATGATCTCCGCCCTACCTCGGCCTCCCAAGTGCTGGGATTACAGGTGTGAGCCACTGCTCCTGGCTGCATATATTTTTTGACCTCTCCTTTTAAGAATCATGATCTTAAATGAGTTCAGTGTTGTTTGTAGAAATGCAATGCTTAGATGCCTATGTGTACATTGTGGAAGGGTACAATGCTTAAACAGTTATGAATAAATGCAATTCTTATAACTGCCTGTAAAAATATTAGAAAAGCAGTATACTGATAAAACTTTCTTCAGAAAAAGGAACTTAAAGAACTTTAAGAAATTGCTTCCTGTCCAAATATATGCACTAGCTAAGGCTCTTACAATGGTGTGGTTGATAGGTTAGATATCAGAGTATAAACCCAATTTAAAAAATATACTCAAGCATATTAATCTTATATTTTATGCATCTGGGTTTTTTATAATTCAGAGAAAGGCTTTTCCAATTCTGAAATTGTAAAAATCCTCTAGTGACTTATTTTTCATGGTCTTTAAATAAGTATTTCAACTTCTTGGAATTTACACATTTTTAGATTTGAAGTTTTGTCCAACTGTTTTTCCAGTTAATATCCACTATGGGAAATCTTTCCTTATACAAATATAAATGTCATTCTTTAATTTCAGAAGAAATCATGATATGTCATTCTCTTGAGTGCTAAGTAAAAGTTCCCTTTGTTTACTTAGGTTTCTCTTAGCCATAAGAAAGAAAAAGATCTCTTGCATGAAAATAGCATGTTGCAGGAAGAAATTGCCATGCTGAGACTGGAAGTAGACAAAATAAAACAGCAGAACCAGCTAAGGGAAAAGAAACTTTTGGAGGAAATTGAAAGTGTGAAAGCAAAGAATGATAAACTTCTAAAGGCTGTAAAATTGAGGGAGGAAGCATTAACAAAAATCAATATTTAAGTACAGTGGACAGCTTAGCATTTTGACAACTGAGAATAATGATAAACTTCTAAAGGCTGTAAAATTGAATGAGGAAGCATTAGCAAAAATCAGTATTTCACTAGAGTGGACAGCTTAGCATTTTGACCACTGAGAATGCTCAGTTCTGAACTGCAGAATGTAAGACACAGCTAGGAAACACTGGAAATGGAAATCCTATCATGTCATTTTAGACTGACTACTGCCCTACATGACTGTGATCAAAGTCAGATAGATGAAAGAGACTTCTTTACAGAGAACAAACATGAACAGGTTTATTTACAGGAAAAAATGAATTCTCATATATCTAACCTAAAAGATAACAGTGAGATTCTTTCTGAACAACTCTAATGTTGACAGCAAAATTAACAGCCTAAACATTAAGCTGCATCACAGAGGATAAATTCTGAGAGACAAGATGGGGCAGGCCCCCATCTTTCCTGTTCAGACAACTTAGTCTTTCTAGTGTGTGGGCTTTGGAGACTACAAACCCACCAGGGACAGAAGAGATCCTGTGGCATGGCACAGCTGCTTTACCAAATCATGGTCTGACTGCTTCTGTAAGCAGGCCCTGATCCTGTTCCCCATCACTGGACAGGACCTCCCACCTGAGGCCTCCAGCTACCCCCACCAGTGTTCCCTGGCCAACAGAGATTTGAAACCTTCCTGGAATGGAGTTCCCAGAGAGAGGGGAGGGCCACCACCTTTGCTGTTTGGGCACCTAGCCGTTCTGGCCCGTGGGCTTTGGAGAGCCCAAGCTGACCAGGGGTGGAAGTGGTGTCTCAGTGCAGCACAGCCACCCTGCAAAAACGTGGCCAGACTCTTGTTTAAGTCAGTCCCCGACCACATTTCTAATCACTGGGTGGAGCCTTTCAACCAGGGTCTCCAGCCACCTTCACTGCTGTTCTCTGACTGACAGAGGTTTCAGGCCTCCCTGAGTCAGAGCTGCCAGGGGAAGGACCAGACTGTCATCTTTGCTGTTTGGACAACTTAGCCATTTCAGCCTTTGAGTTTCAGAGTGTCTGAGGCGACCGGGGCGGAAGTGAACCCCCAGCACAGCTGAAGTGAACCCCCAGCACAGCATAGGCACTCTACAAAAACGTGACCAGACTTCTTTTTTAAGCAAGTCCCTGTTCCTGTTCCTCCTGACTGTTCAGGACTTCTCAGCTTGCCTCCAGCCACATCCTACAGGTGTGTACAGATTGGAAACAGGTTCATACCTCCCAGGTGCAGAGCTCCCAGAGGAAGGGGCAGGCTATCATCTTTGCCTTTTTGCAGACTTCACTGCTGATACCTTCAGGCACTGGAAAATAGGAGGCAATTGGGGACTGCAGTGGACCCCCAGCATACCACAGCAGCCCCACAGAAAAGTGGCCAGACTGTTATGTGGGTGCCCATTTCCATATCTCCTTGATGGGCAGGCCCTCCTGGCTGGGGTCTCCAGCCAGCCCCCCACTGGAACTATCAAGCCTGTAGCAACTTGGCAATTCCCTGGACAGAGCTTCCAGGAACAACTGAAATCCTCTGAGTCCACCTTACATCACAGTCAGATCCTCAAGGTCATCAGATATAATAAAAGAAAAATACCCTGTCCAAAGGTCAGCAACCTCAACGACTGAAGGAGGATAAGCCTATAAAGATGAGAAAGGATCTCTGTGCAAGAACACTGAGAACTCAGAAAGTCAGCATGCCTCCTTTCCTCCAAATGACTGCATCAGCTCTCCAGCAAGTGTTCAGAACTGGGCTGAGGCTGAGATGTCTGAAATGATACAAGCAGAGTTCAGGATATGGGTAGGAATAAAGTTCACTGAGTGAAAGAAGTACGTTGTCATCCAATACAAGGAAGCTAAAAATCATTGTACAACACTGCAGGAGATGCCAGACAAAATAGGCAGTACAGAGAAAAACATAACTGACCTGATAGAGCTGTAAACCACACTATAAGAATTTTCATAATGCAGTCACATGGTGATTGTGTGTGATGGCATTATGAAAATTATTGTAGTGTATGTGGGCACCTGAGAGTGCCCTGTAAGCAGGTGTGCCCAAGCTGGAGTCCTGGGAGAGGCAAACAGACTAAGGACGGCAGAGGTCTGACCAGCTCCATCTCATGTGCAAAACCACCCAGCAGAACAGACGAAGCAGAGGAAAGAATCCCAGATCTTGAAAACTGGCTTTCTGAAATAAAACAGGCAGACAAGAATGGGGAAAAAAGAATGAAAAGCAATGAACAAAACATCTGAGAAATATGGGATGATATAAATGACCAAATCTGTGACGAATTAATGTACCTGAAAGGGATGAGGAGAATGGAACCAACTTGGAAAACATACTTCAGAATATCATTCATGAGAAGATCCCCAACCTAACCAGACAGGCCAACATTCAAATTCAGGAAATCCAGAGAACCTCAGTAAGATATGCCACGAGAAGATCATCCCCAAGACACACAGTCATCAGATTTTCCAAGGTCAGAATGAAAAAATATATGTTAAAGGCAGCTGGGGAGAAAGGCAAGGTCACCTACAAAGGGAATTCCATCAGACTTAGCAGACCTCTCAGCTGAAACCCGACAAACCAGAAAAGATACTCAACTTCTTAAAGAAAAGAAATTTCAACCCAGAATTTCATGTCCAGCAAAATGAAGCATCATAAGTGAAGGAGAAATAAGATCCTTTTCAGACAAACAAATGCTGAGGGAATCCATTATCACCAGATCTATCTTACAAGAGCTCCTGAAGGAAGCACTAAATATGGAAAGAAAAGACCATCACCAGCCAGTACAAAAACGCACTGAAGTACACAGTCCAGTGATGCCAAAAACCAACCACATACACAAGTCTGCAAAATCACCAGCTGACAGCATGACGACAGGATCAAATCCACACATACCATGACTAACCTTAAATGGAAATGGGCTAAGTGCTCCAATTGAAAGACACGGGGGCAAGCTGGATAAAGAACCAAGACCCATATGAGTATGCCGTCTTCAAGAAACCCATCTTGCATGCAGTGCCATACATAAGCTCCAAATAAAGGAATGGAGAAAAATATTTCAAGCAAATGGAAAACAGAAAAAAGCAAGTGTTGCACTCCTAGTTCCTGACCAAACGGACTATAGCAATAAAGACAAAAAAAGACAGAGGGCCGGGCACGGTGGCTCACGCCTGTAATCCCAGCACTTTGGGAGGCCGAGGCGGGCAGATCTCAAGGTCAGGAGATCGAAACCATCCTGGCTAACACGGTGAAACCCCGTCTCTACTAAAAATACAAAAATTTAGCCAGGCACAGTGGCGGGTGCCTGTAGTCCCAGCTACTTGGGAGGCTGAGGCAGGAGAATGGCATGAACCTGGGAGTCGGAGCTTGCAGTGAGCTGGGATCGCGCCACTGCACCCCAGCCTGGGCGACTGAGTGTGACTCCATCTCAAAGAAAAGAAAAAAAGAAGGAGATTACAAAGGTGATCCTGACCTTTGATAAATCTCATTATTGATTGATAGCAACCTGGGCTATCTTTATTGCCCAAACCAATAGGATAATTTGCTGAGGTTGGGGAGCTTCTCCCCTGCAGAGAGTTCCTGATCTCCCAAAATTTGGTTGAGATCTAAAGTTGATTTTGCTGTACAAGTCCTTGTCTGAAGTTTTACTCATTTCCAACAATGAAGGCAAGTTTTCCTGCTTCCATGGCGATGGAGAGCAGGCACCTCCTTTCCTGAGTTTCAGCTTGCTTCTGACAGGAAAGGTGAGTGTCAGTTTTTTCCAGCTTCTAAGATGGCAGAGAATGATCACCAAGCTGACCCTTATTTCTAGGTAAGTAGCTGAATTAGAATTTTGTCTTAAAATTTTCTCTAATGACTAAATTTTAAGATTGTTCACCAGCTGCTTTTAATTTCTCCTTACCATGAAAACACTCAGTAATCATATGAATGGTGCATTTGTTTGTTTTGCTCAATTCTTTGTGTTTGTGTTTGGGGTTTTATTGTTGTTGTTTCACTTTTCTCCCATCTCTTCCTGACTTGGTCAAATCCAAGGGAATGTACCAAATTGTGGGGAGCAAGGCATCTGAATTGGCTAAAAGTCCTGTGGCTGCAAAAATGAAAAAAAAAATTCCAGTTATCAGAAAATACTTTTTATTTTTATTTTTTTTTGTTTGTACATAAGCGGGCTCACCTACATAACAAGGCCATCTTTTGCTAGCCCATGCCAGGCTCAAGAAGTAGTCTTGGTGACCCACTGTTAAGACTCTGCCTGTTAACTACAGAAACCTGAGTTTGGTTCCTAAGTCTAGTTCCTTCTGTTTGATGTTTGTGTTATTTTTAAAATATCAGCAGTTTGTCCAAGCTATGATGTGGTAGTAAAAGATTCAAAAGGATTTTTTTTTAAAGTTCTATGATTAAAAGTTTACTTAAAAGCAAATTTCCTTTTTTAAAATTATACTTTAAGTTCTGTGGTATATGTGCAGAACATGCAGGATTGTTTTTTGGGTATACACATGCCATGCTGGCTTGCTGCCTCCATCAGTCCGTGATCTACATTATGGATTTCTGCTAATGCCATCCCTCTCCTAGCCCCCCACCCTGACAGGCCCTGGTGTGTGATGTTCCCCTTCCTGTGTCCATGTGTTCTCATTGTTCAACTCCCACTTATGAGTGAGAACGCGTGGTGTTTGGTTTTCTGTTTTTGTGTTAGTTTGCTGAGAATGATGGTTTCCAGCTTCATCCATGTCCCTGCAAAGGATATGAACTCATCCATTATTGTGGCTGCATAGTACAGCATTGTGCATATATGCCACATTTTCTTTATCCAGTCTATCCTTGATGGGCATTTGGGTTGGTTCCAGTCTGTGCTGTTGTGAACAGTGCCACAATAAACATACGTGTGCATGTGTCTTTATATTAGAATGATTTATAATTTTGGGTGTATATACCCAATAATGGGATTGCTGGGTCAAATGCTACTTCTAGTTATAGATCCTTGAGGAATCATCACACTGTATTCCACAATGGTTGAACTAATTTATACTCCCACCAACAGTGTAAAAGCATTCCTCTTTCTCCAATCCTCTCCAACATCTATTGTTTCCCGATTTTTTAATGATGGCCATTCTAACTGGCATGAGATTGTATCTCATTGTGATTTTGCTTTCCATTTCTCTAACGACCAGTGGTGATGTGCTTTGCTTCACATGTTCGTTGGCTGCATAAATGTCTTCTTTGGGAAGTGTCTGTTCATATCTTTGCCCACTTTTTGATGGGGTTCTTTGTTTTTCTCTTGTAAATTTGTTTAAGTTCTTTGTAGATTATGTATATTAGCCCTTTGTCAGATGGAGAGATTGCAATAATTTTCTCTCATTCTGTGGGTTGCCTGTTCACTCTGATGATTGTTTCTTTTGCTCTGCAGACACTGTAGTTTAATTAGATCCCATTTGTCAATTTTGGCTTTGGTTGCCATTGCTTTTGGTGTTCTAGTGATGAAGACTTTGTCCATGCCTATGTCCTGAATGGTATTGCCCTACTCAAGGACATTTCTGTGCCTGAGTGCCATACCACCTAAAGTAATTTATAGATTCAGTGCTATCCCCATCAAGCTACCACTGACTTTCTTCAAAGAATTAGAAAAACTACTTTGCATTTCACATGGAACCAGAAAAGAGCACACACAGCCAAGAGAATCCTAAGCAAAAAGCACAAAGCTGGAGGCATCACAGTACCTGACTTCAAACTATTATACAAGGCTACAGCAATCAAAACAGCATGGTACTGGTACCAATCCAGATATATAGACCAATGGAACAGAACAGAGACCTCAGAAATGACAACACACACCTAAAACCGTCTGATCTTTGACAAACCTGGCAAAACAAGCAATGGGGAAAGGATTCCCTGTTCAATAAATGGTGTTGGGAAAACTGGCCAGCCATATGCAGAAAACTGAAACTGGGCCATTCCCTTACACTTAATACAAAAATTATATTAAGATGGATTAAAGAGTTAAACGCAAGACCTAAAACCATAAAAAACCTATAGAAGAAAACCTAGGTCACCAACTGCAGAGAAAGGTACTTGCAGTGAAATGCATGGTACAAACACTGCATTCCCGGCTTCCCTGAATGGGTAAGGTTGACGAGTGGTCCACCTGCTCCAGGCGGATCCCTGCAGACATGGCTGGTTGCTCTTTGAGCCAGCTTGGCCTTGCCTGGCATGCACAAGCTGCAGTGCAACAACTGTGCTTCAAATGGAGCCACACAGAGAAAAGCAGCAGCAAGATCAGGAGCACGGTGTGCGCTGCCTTCAGGGTTCCAGTCCATTCCTCAGGGCTCAGATGGCACTGCGGGCTTCTTCGTTGCAAGGAGGGAGACCACAGGCCATCTTGAGGAGGACTTTATGTTCAAGTGCAGAAAGCAGCCAGGAGTTCCACCCAGTGGACTTGGCCTTCTGTGCCCCTGGCCAGATTTAGAATTTGACCCGAGGCAGGACAAGCTCACTCAGAGTAGCATGGTGGTAGCTGGGGCCTATGCATGCCAGACAAGGCCAAGCTGGCTCAAGGAGCAAGCAGCCACGTCTGCAAAGGTGTGGCTGGAACAGGTGGAACAGCCACTGACCCCACCCACTCAAGGAAGCAGAGATGGCCAGGTTTCAACAGCCAGACTGGCGCCACTTGATGGCTGATGGAGCTGAGGCCTAAAGAAAAGCAGATGGCACTGGGGCCCTACCTTTAGGGTAGAACTGATGTACCATGAGAGGTAGTGAGTGAGGTTGGTGGCTGCTCCATTGGGTCCTGGCACACCCTTGCAGAGGTGGTTGGTTGCTCTTTGAACCAGCTTGGCCTTGCCTGGCATGCACAAACCTCAGTGCAACAATTGTGTTACAAATGGGGCCATATAGAGGAAAGGAGCATCAGGCTCCAGAGCAGGGTGTGGGCTGCCTTTAGGGCTCCAGTCAATTCCTCAGGGCTCAGATGGCACTGCGGGCTTCTTAGTTGCCAAGAGGCAGACCACAGGCTCTCTTCAGGAGGACTTTATGTTCAAGTGCACAAAGCAGCCAGGATTTCCAACCAGGGGCCTAGGCCCTCTGTGGCCCTGGTCAGACTTAGAATTTGGCCCCAGGCAGGACAAGCTCACTCGGAGCAGCACTTTCGTACTGGCAGTCTGTGCATGCCATGCAAGACCAAGCTGGCTCAAAGAGCAACCTGCCACCTCTGCAAGGGTGCGCCCAGAGCAGCAGGAGTAGCCACCAACCCCACCCACTCAAGGAAGCAGGAATGGCCAGATTCCAACACACTGAGTGGCTGCTACCTGATGTCTGATGGAGCAGAGGCCTGAGGAAAAGCAGATGGCACTGGGGCCCTACCTCTAGGGTAGAACTGATGTACCATGAGTAACATCGAGTGAGGTTGATGGCTGCTCCACCAGCTCCTGGCACACCCTTGCAGAGGTGGTTGGTTGCTTTTTGAGCCAGCTTGGCCTTGCCTGGCATGCACAAGCCTCAGTGCAACAACTGTCTTACACATGGAGCCATATAGAGGAAAGGAGTAGCAGGCTCAGGAGCAGGGTGTGTGCTGCCTTTAGGGATCCAGTCAATTCCTCAGGACTCAGATGGTACTGGGGGCTTCTTGGTTGCAAATAGGGAGACTACAGGCCATCTTGAGGAGGACTTTATGTTCAAGCGCAGAAAGCAGTCAGGATTTCCACTCAGGGGAGTCGGCTTTCTGTGTCCTTGGCCAGATTTAGAATTTGGCCTAAGGCAGCACAAGCTAACTCACAGCACCATGTTGGTAGCTGGGGTATGTGCATTCCAGGCAAGGCCAAGCTGGCTCAAAGGGCAACCAGCCACCTCTGCAAGGGTGCACATACAACAGTTGGACCAGCCTTCAACGTAACCCACTGAAGGAAACAGAGGTGACCAGGTTCCCGCAGCCTGAGTGGCTGCCTCCTGATGGCTGATGTAGCATAGGCCTGAGGAAAAGCAGATGACACTGAGGCCTTACCTCTAGGGTAGAAGAAATGACATACCCTGACCAGCAGCGAGTGAAATTGTTGGCCAGTTCACCAACTCCTGGCACACCCTTGCAGAGGTGGCTGGTTGCTCTTTGAGCCAGCTTGGCCTTGCCTGGCATGCACAAGCCTCAGTGCAACAATTGTCTTACACATGGAGCCATATAGAGGAAATGAGCAGCAGGCTCAGGAGAAGGGTGTGCACTGCCTTTAGGGTTCCAGTCAATCCTTATGGCACAGATGGCACTGCAGGCTTCTTGGTTGCAAATAGGGAGACCACAGGCCATCTTGAGGAACACTTTATGTTCAAGTGCAGAAAGCAGCCAGGATTTAAACCCAAGGGACTTGGTCTTCTGTGGCCCTAGCCAGACTTAGAATTTGGCCCAAGGCAGGACAAGCTCACTCGGAGCAGTACTTTGGTACCTGCGGTCTGTGCCTGCCAGGCGAGGCCAAGCTGGCTCAAAGAGCAACCAGCCACCTCTGCAAGGGTGCTCCTGTAGCAATTGGACCAGCCGCCAACCTCACCCACTCAAGGAAGCAGCGATGGCCAGATTCTAACAGCCTGAGTGGCTGCTGCGTGGTGGCTGATGGAGCAGAGTCCTGAGGAAAAGCAGATGGCACTGGGGCCCTACCTCTAGGGTAGAAGAAATGGTGTACCCTGAGCGACATCGAGTGAGGTTGGTGGCTGGTCCACTGGCTCCTGGCACACCCTTGCAGAGGTGGTTGGTTGCTCTTAGAGCCAGCTTGGCCTTGCCTACCATGAACAAGCCTCGGTATAGTAATTGTCTTACAAATGGAGCCATATAGAGGAAATGAGCAGTAGGCTCAGGAGTGGGGTGTGCACTGCCTTAGTTCCAGTCAATTCCTCAGGGCTCAGAAGGCACTTCGGGATTCTTGATTGCAAAGAGGGAGACCACAGGCCATCTTGAGGAGGACTTTATGTTCAAGTGCAGAAAGAAGCCAGGATTTAAACCCAAGAGACTCTGCCTTCTGTGGCCCTGGCCAGACTTAGAATTTGGCCCAAGGCAGGACAAGCTCATTAGGAGCAGCATGTCGATACGTGGAGTCTGTGCATGCCAGGCAAGGCCAAGCTGGCTCAATGGCAACCAGCCACCTCTGCAATGGTGCGCCTGTAGCAGTTGGACCAGCCTTCAACGCCACCCATTTAAGGGATGGCCAGACTTAGAAATTGGCCCCATGCAGGACAAGCTCACATGCAGCAGTGTTGGTTTCTGGGGCCTGTGCATGCCAGGCAAGGCCAATCTGGCTCAAAGAGCAGCCAGCCACCTCTGCAAGGGTGCGCGCAGAGCAGGTGGAGCAGCCACCAACTCACCCACTCAAGGAAGCACGGATGGCCAGATTCCAACAGACTGAGTGGCTGCCACCTGATGGCTGATGGAGCAGAGGCCTGAGAAAAAGCAGATGGCACTGGGGCCCTACCTCTAGGGTAGAACTGATGTACCATGAGCGATAGCGAGTGAAGTTGGTGGCTGCTCCAACTGCTCCAGAGGCACCCTTGCAGAGGTGACTGGTTGCTCTTTGAGCCAGCTTGGCCTTGCCTGGCATGCACAAGCCTCAATGCAACAATTGTCTTACAAATGGAGCCATATTGAGGAAAAGAGCAGCAGGCTCAGAAGCAGGATGTGTACTGCTTTTAGGGCTCCAGTCAATTCCTCAGGGCTCAGATGGCACTGCGGGCTTCTTCATGCCAAGAGGCAGACCATAGGCCATCTTGAGCAGGACTTTATATTCAAGTGCACAAAGCAGCCAGGATTTCCACTCGGGAGTCGGCGTTCTGTGGCCCTGGCCAGACTTAGAATTTGGCCCAAGGCAGGACAAGCTAACTCAGAGCAGAATGTCGGTAGCTGGGGTTTGTGTATGCCAGGCAAGGCCAAGCTGGCTCAAAGGGCAACCAGCCACCTCTGCAAGGGTGCACAGGCAGCAGTTGGACCAGCCTTCAACGTCACCCACTGAAGAAAGCAGGGATGGCCAGGTTCCCACAGCCTGAGTGGCTGCCTCCTGACGGCTGATGTAGCATGGGCCTGAGGAAAAGCAGATGGCACTGAGGCCTTACTTCTAGGGTAGAAGAAATGATGTACCCTGACCGGCAGCGAGTGAAATTGGTGGCCGGTCCACCAACTGCTGGCACACCCTTGCAGAGGTGGCTGGTTGCTGTTTGAGCCAGCTTGGCCTTGCCTGGCATGCACAAGCCTCAGTGCAACAATTGTCTTACAAATGGAGCCATATTGAGGAAAAGAGCAGCAGGCTCAGAAGCAGGGTGTATGCTGCATTTAGGGCTCCAGTCAATTCCTCAGGGCTCAGATGGCACTGCGGGCTTCTTCATTGCCAAGAGGCAGACCACAGGCCGTCTTGAAGAGGACTTTATGTTCAAGTGCAGAAAGCAGCCAGGATTTCCGCCCAGGGGCCTAGGCCTTCTGTAGCCCTGGCCAGACTTAGAATTTGGCCTCAGGCAGGACAAACTCACTCAGAGCAGCACTTTGGTACCTGAGGTCTGTGCATGCCAGGCAAGGCCAAGTTGGCTCAAAGAGCAACCAGCCACCTCTGCAAGGGTGCCTCTGGAGCAGGTGGAGCAGCCACCAACCTCACCCACTCAAGGAAGCAGGGATGGCCAGATTCCAACAGAGTGACTGCCACCTGATGTCTGGTGGAGCAGAGGCCTGAGGAAAAGCAGATGGGACTGGGGCCCTACATCTAGGGTAGAAGTGATGTATTGAGCGGCAGTGAATGAGGTTGGTTGCTCGTCCACCGGCCCCTGGCACAGCCTTGCAGAGGTGGCTGGTTACTCTTTGAGCCAGCTTGGCCTTGCCTGGTATGCACAAACCTCAGTGCAACAATTGGCTTACAAATGGAGCCATATAGAGAAAACGAGTAGCAAGCTCAGGAGCAGGGTGTGGGCTGCCTTTAGGGCTCCAGTCAATTCCTCAGGGCTCAGATGGCACTGCAGGCTTCTTGACTGCAAATAGGGAGACTGCAGGCCCTCTTGAGGAGGACTTTATGTTCAAGTGAAGAAAGCTGCCAGGATTTCCACCCAGGGGACTCGGCTTTCTGTGGCCCTGGCTAGACTTACAATTTGGCCCCATGCAGGACTAGCTCAGAGCAGAATATCGGTAGCTGGGGTCTGTGCATGCCAGGCAAGGCCAAGCTGGCTCAAAGAGCAACCAACCACCTCTGCAAGGGTGCACCTGTAGCAGTTGGACCAGCCACCAACCTCACCCACTCAAGGGATCAGAGATGGCCAGATTCTAACAGCCTGAGTGGCTGCTGCCTGATGGCTGATGGAGCAGAGGCCTGAGGAAAAGCAGATGGCAGTGGGTCCCTACCTCTAGGGTAGAAGAAAGGATGTACAGTGAGCAGCATCGAGTAAGGTTTGTGACTGGTCCACCGGCTCCTGGCACACCTTTGCAGAGGTGGTTGGTTGCTCTTTGAGCCAGCGTGGCCTTGCCTGGCATGCACAAGCCTCAGTGCAACAATTGTCTTACACATGGAGCCATATAGAGGAAATGAGCAGCAGGCTCAGGAGAAGGGTGTGCACTGCCTTTAGGGTTCCAGTCAATCCTTATGGCACAGATGGCACTGCAGGCTTCTTGGTTGCAAATAGGGAGACCACAGGCCATCTTGAGGAACACTTTATGTTCAAGTGCAGAAAGCAGCCAGGATTTAAACCCAAGGGACTTGGTCTTCTGTGGCCCTAGCCAGACTTAGAATTTGGCCCAAGGCAGGGCAAGCTCACTCGGAGCAGTACTTTGGTACCTGCGGTCTGTGCCTGCCAGGCGAGGCCAAGCTGGCTCAAAGAGCAACCAGCCACCTCTGCAAGGGTGCTCCTGTAGCAATTGGACCAGCCGCCAACCTCACCCACTCAAGGAAGCAGCGATGGCCAGATTCTAACAGCCTGAGTGGCTGCTGCGTGGTGGCTGATGGAGCAGAGTCCTGAGGAAAAGCAGATGGCACTGGGGCCCTACCTCTAGGGTAGAAGAAATGGTGTACCCTGAGCGACATCGAGTGAGGTTGGTGGCTGGTCCACTGGCTCCTGGCACACCCTTGCAGAGGTGGTTGGTTGCTCTTAGAGCCAGCTTGGCCTTGCCTACCATGAACAAGCCTCGGTATAGTAATTGTCTTACAAATGGAGCCATATAGAGGAAATGAGCAGTAGGCTCAGGAGTGGGGTGTGCACTGCCTCTAGGGTTCCAGTCAATTCCTCAGGGCTCAGAAGGCACTTCTTCGTTGTTGGCCTTCGTTGTTGCCAGGAGGCCGACCACAGGCCATCTTGAGGAGGACTTTATGTTCAAGTGCAGAGAGCAGCCAGAATTTAAACCCAAGAGACTCGGCCTTCTGTGGTCCTGGCCAGACTTAGAATTTGGCCCAAGGCAGGACAAGCTCATTAGGAGCAGCATGTCGATACGTGGAGTCTGTGCATGCCAGGCAAGGCCAAGCTGGCTCAATGGCAACCAGCCACGTCTGCAATGCTGCGCCTGTAGCAGTTGGACCAGCCTTCAACGCCACCCATTTAAGGGATGGCCAGACTTAGAAATTGGCCCCATGCAGGACAAGCTCACATGCAGCAGTGTTGGTTTCTGGGGCCTGTGCATGCCAGGCAAGGCCAATCTGGCTCAAAGAGCAGCCAGCCACCTCTGCAAGGGTGCGCGCAGAGCAGGTGGAGCAGCCACCAATCTCACCCACTCAAGGAAGCACGGATGGCCAGATTCCAACAGACTGAGTGGCTGCCACCTGATGGCTGATGGAGCAGAGGCCTGAGAAAAAGCAGATGGCACTGGAGCCCTACCTCTAGGGTAGAACTGATGTACCATGAGCGATAGCGAGTGAAGTTGGTGGCTGCTCCAACTGCTCCAGAGGCACCCTTGCAGAGGTGGCTGGTTGCTCTTTGAGCCAGCTTGGCCTTGCCTGGCATGCACAAGCCTCAGTGCAACAATTGTCTTACAAATGGAGCCATATTGAGGAAAAGAGCAGCAGGCTCAGAAGCAGGGTGTATGCTGCATTTAGGGCTCCAGTCAATTCCTCAGGGCTCAGATGGCACTGCGGGCTTCTTCATTGCCAAGAGGCAGACCACAGGCCGTCTTGAAGAGGACTTTATGTTCAAGTGCAGAAAGCAGCCAGGATTTCCGCCCAGGGGCCTAGGCCTTCTGTAGCCCTGGCCAGACTTAGAATTTGGCCTCAGGCAGGACAAACTCACTCAGAGCAGCACTTTGGTACCTGAGGTCTGTGCATGCCAGGCAAGGCCAAGTTGGCTCAAAGAGCAACCAGCCACCTCTGCAAGGGTGCCTCTGGAGCAGGTGGAGCAGCCACCAACCTCACCCACTCAAGGAAGCAGGGATGGCCAGATTCCAACAGAGTGACTGCCACCTGATGTCTGGTGGAGCAGAGGCCTGAGGAAAAGCAGATGGGACTGGGGCCCTACATCTAGGGTAGAAGTGATGTATCGAGCGGCAGTGAATGAGGTTGGTTGCTCGTCCACCGGCCCCTGGCACAGCCTTGCAGAGGTGGCTGGTTACTCTTTGAGCCAGCTTGGCCTTGCCTGGTATGCACAAACCTCAGTGCAACAATTGGCTTACAAATGGAGCCATATAGAGAAAACGAGTAGCAAGCTCAGGAGCAGGGTGTGGGCTGCCTTTAGGGCTCCAGTCAATTCCTCAGGGCTCAGATGGCACTGCAGGCTTCTTGACTGCAAATAGGGAGACTGCAGGCCCTCTTGAGGAGGACTTTATGTTCAAGTGAAGAAAGCTGCCAGGATTTCCACCCAGGGGACTCGGCTTTCTGTGGCCCTGGCTAGACTTACAATTTGGCCCCATGCAGGACTAGCTCAGAGCAGAATGTCGGTAGCTGGGGTCTGTGCATGCCAGGCAAGGCCAAGCTGGCTCAAAGAGCAACCAACCACCTCTGCAAGGGTGCACCTGTAGCAGTTGGACCAGCCACCAACCTCACCCACTCAAGGGATCAGAGATGGCCAGATTCTAACAGCCTGAGTGGCTGCTGCCTGATGGCTGATGGAGCAGAGGCCTGAGGAAAAGCAGATGGCAGTGGGTCCCTACCTCTAGGGTAGAAGAAAGGATGTACAGTGAGCAGCATCGAGTAAGGTTTGTGACTGGTCCACCGGCTCCTGGCACACCTTTGCAGAGGTGGTTGGTTGCTCTTTGAGCCAGCGTGGCCTTGCCTGGCATGCACAAGCCTCAGTGCAACAATTGTCTTACACATGGAGGCATATAGAGGAAATGAGCAGCAGGCTCAGGAGCGGGGTGTGCGCTTTCGGGATCCAGTCAACTCCTCAAGGCTTAGTTGGCACTGCGAGCTTCTTGGTTGCAAATAGGGAGACCACAGGCTGTCTTGAGGAAGACTTTGTGTTCAAGTGCAGAAAACAGGCAGGATTTAAACCCAAGGGACTCGGCCTTCTGTTGTCGTGGCCAGACTTAGAAATTGGCCCCAGGCAGGATAAGCTCACTTGGAGCAGAACATCGGTAGCTGAGGTATGTGCATGCCGGGCAAGACCAAGCTGGCTCAAAGGGCAACCAGCCACCTCTGCAATGGTGTGCCTGTGGCAGTTGAACTAGCCGACAACATCATCCACTGAAGGAAGCAGGGATGGCCACGCTTCTGCAGCCTGAATGGCTGCCTCCTGATGGCTGATGTAGCATAGGCCTGAGGAAAAGCGGATGGCACTGAGGCCTTATCTCTAGTGTAGAAGATATGATGTACCCTGACAGGCAGCGAGTGAGATTGGTGGCTGGTCCACCGTCTCCTGGCACACACTTGCAGAGGTGGCTGGTTGCCCTTTGAGCCAGCTTGGCCTTGCCTGGCATGCACAAGCCTCAGTGCAACAATTGTCTTACACATGGAGCCACATAGAGGAAATGAGCAGCAGGCTCAGGAGCAGGGTGTGCACTGCCTTTAGGGTTCCAGTCAATTCCTCGGGGCTCAGATGGCACTTCTTTGTTGCCAGGAGGCAGACCACAGGCCATCTTGAGGAGGACTTTATGTTCAAGTACAGTAAATAGCCAGGATTGCCACCAATGGGCCACCAACGGGCCTAGGCCTTCTGTGGCCCTGGCCAGACTTAGAATTTGGCTCCAGGCAGGACAAGCTCACTCAGAGCAACATGTCCGTAGCTGGGGCCTCTGCCTGCCAGGCAAGGCCAAGCTGGCTGAAAGAACAACCAGCCACCTTTGCAAGGGTGCACCTGGAACTGGTGGACCAGCCACCAACCTCAGCTACTGAAGTAAGCAGGGATGGCCAGATTCCAACAGCCTGAGTGGCTGCAGCCTGATGGCTGATGGAGCAGAGGCCCGAGGGAAAGCAGATGGCACTGACGCCTTACTTCTAGGGTAGAAGAAGTGATGTACCCTGACCGGCAGCGAGTGAGATTGGTGGCTGCTCCTGCTGCTCTGGGCACACCCTTGCAGAGGTGGCTGGTTGCTCTTTGAGCCAGCTTAGCCTTGCCTGGCATGCACAAGCCTCAGTGCAACAATTGTCTTACAAATGGAGCCTTATAGAGGAAATGAGCAGCAGGCTCAGGAGTGGGGTGTGGACTGCCTTGAGGGCTCCAGTCAATTCCTCAGGGCTCAGATGGCACGGCGAACTTCTTGGTTGCAAATAGGGAGACCACAGGCCATCTTGAGGAGGACTTCATGTTCAAGTGCAGAAAGCAGCCAGGACTTAAACCCAAGAGACTCGGCCTTCTGTGGTCCTGGCCATACTTAGAATTTGGCCCAAGGCAGGTCAAGCTCACTCGGAGCAGCATGTCGGTACCTGGAGTCTGTGCATGCAAGGCAAGGCCAAGCTGGCTCAAAAGGCAACCTGCCACCTCTGCAATGGAGCTCCTGTAGCAGTTGGACCAGCCTTCAACCTCACCCACTGAAGGAAGCAGGGATCGCCAGACTTAGAATTTGGCCCCACACAGGACAAGCTCACATGGAGCAGTGTCAGATTCTTGGTTCTGTGCATGCCAGGGAAGTCCAAGCTGGCTCAAAGAGCAACCAGCCACCTCTGCAAGGGAGCGCCAGGAGCAGATGGAGCAGCCACCAACCTCACCCACTCAAGAAAGCAGGGAAGGCTAGATTTCAACAGACTGAGTGGCTGCCACCTGATGGCTGATGGAGCAGAGGCCTGAGGCTCCTGGGACACCCTTGCAGAGGTGGTTGGTTGCTCTTTGAGCCAGCTTGTCTTTGCCAGGCATGCACAAGCCTCAGTGCAACAACTGTCTTACAAATGGAGCCATTTAGAGGAAATGAGCAGCAAGCTGTGGAGCAGGGTGTGTGCTGCCTGTAAGCTTCCAGTCAATTCCTCAGGGCTCAGATGGCACTGTGGGCTTCTTTGTTGCCAAGAGGCGGTCCACAGGCCATTTTGAGGAGGACTTTATGTTCAAGTGCAGAAAGCAGCCAGGATTGCAATCCAGGGGACTAGGAATTCTGTGGCCCTGACCAGACTGTGAATATGGCCACAGGTAGGACAAGCTCACTCAGAGCAGCACGTCGTTATCTACGGTCTGTGCATGCCAGGCAAGGCCAAGCTGGCTCAAAGAGCATCCACCTACCTCTGCAAGGGTGTGCCTGGAGCAGGTGCTGATGGAGCAGAGGCTCGAGGACTCTGCCTTCTATGGCCCTGGCCAGATTTAAAATTTGGCCCCAGGCAGGACAAGATCACTTGGAGCAGCTGGGGCATGTGCATGCAATGCAAGGCCATGCTGGCTCAAACAGCAACCAGCCACCTCTGCAAGGGTGCACCTGGAGTAGTTGCACCAGCCACCAACCTCACCCACTCAAGGAAGTAGGGATGGCCAGACCCCAACAGCCTGAGTAACTGCCACCTGATGGCTGATTTAGCAGAGGCTTGAGGAAAAACAGATGGCACTGAGGCCTTACCTCTAGGGTAGAAGAAATGATGTATGCTGACTGGCAGTGAGTGAGGTTTGTTGCTGGTCCACCGGCTCCTGGCCCAGGCTTGTAGAGTTGGCTGGATACTCTTTGAGGCCTCTTGGCTTTGCCTGGCATGCACAAACCTTAGTACAACAATTGTGTTACAAATGGAGCCATTTAGAGGAAAGGAGCAGCAGGCTCAGGAGCAGGGTGTGTGCTACCTTTAGGGCTCCAGTCAATTCCTCAGGGCTCAGGTGGCACTGCGGGCTTCTTCATTGCCAAGAGGCAGACCACAGGCCATCTTAAAGAGAACTTTACGTTCAAGTGCAGAAAGCAGCCAGGATTGCAATCCAGAGGTCTAGGCTTTCTGTGGCCCTTTTCTAACCTAGAATTCGGCCTCAGGCAGGACAAGCTCACTCAGAGCAGCACGTGGGTAGCTGGGGCCTGTGCATGACAGACAAGGCCAAGCTGACTCAAAGAGCAACCTGCCACCTTGACAGGGATGTGCGTGTAGCAGATGGACCAGTCACCAACTTCACCCACTGAAGGAAGCAGGGATGGTCAGGTTCCCACAGCCTGAGTGCCTGCCACCTGATGGCTGCTGGAGCAGAGGCCTGAGGAACAGCAGATGGCACTGAGGCCCTACCTCTAGGATAGAAGAAATGATGTACCTTGACCGGCAGCAAGTGAGGTTGGTGGCTGGTCCACCGGCTCCTGTCACACCCTTGCAGAGTTGGCTCGTTGCTCTTTGATCCAGCTTGGCCTTCCCAGGTATGCACAAGCCTCAGTGCAACAACCGTGCTGCAAATGGAGCCACACAGAGGACATGAGCAGCAGGCTGAGGAGCAGGATGTGTACTGGCTTTGGGGCTCCAGTCCATGCCTCAGGGATCATATGGCACTGCAGACTTCTTGGTCGCAAAGAGGCAGACCACAAGCCAACTTAAGGAGGACTTTATGTTTTAAAATGCAATTCCAATTAGCATAAAACATTTACAGCCTAGGGAAAGGCTTATGGCATTAGAATCCTTATTTATATGATTATTTTGTGTGTGTGTTTTTTTTTTTTTTTTTTTTTTTTTTTTTTGAGATAGGGTCTTTGTCTCTCATCCAGGCAGAAGTGCTGTGATTTTGTCATAATTCACCACCGCCATGAACTCTGAGTCCCATCCATCCTTTTGCCTTGGTCTCCCAACTAGTTGGAGCTACAAGCATGAGGCACCATGCCTGGCTAGTTTTCTAAATGTGGTTTTGTTGTTGTTGTTGCTGTTGAGAGTATGGTATCACTGTGTTGCTCTGGCTGGTCTCAAATTCCCATCCTCAAGTGATCTTTCTGCCACAGCCTCCTAAAGTGCTGGGATTACAGACATGAGCCACCATGCCTAGCATAGAGTATTACATTATTTTCAAAGTCTTATTCTAAGGTCCATTTGTTGACTTTGGTCTCAATAACTCAATATAATATCTCTGAAACTTTCTTTTGACAAATTTTGGGGCATGATGATGAGAGAAGGGGGTTTGAGACTTTCTAATAAGAATTAACTTGGAGCCATTTAAGGAGGAACAAACACAAATTATCAGAAAAATAAAAGAAAGATCAAGTGCAGAAGTTCTGTGGCAAAGACGATAGTAAAGAATATATGATTGTGACTCATGGTGGCTTTTACTTTGTTCTTGAATTGCTGAGTAACTTAAGGGTTAACATTTAAAGAATGTATATTATAGATAACATTTTATTGCAAGTAAATGTATTTCAAAATTTGTTACTGGTTTTGTATGAGATTATTCTCAGCCTACTTCATTATCAAGCTGTATTATTAATGTAGTTTGATGATCTTACAGCACAGCTGGAAGATGTATCTTCAAAATATGTCTATTTGACTAAATAAAATCAAGTTATTCAATGGGAGTTACTACCTATGAAAAAAGTACAACAGGAATGTAAGAAATCTGAGGAGGATAAAATATGTTGAAAGAAGAAATATTAAATCTTAAGATGCATATGGAAAGAATGCACAGGTGAAGACAAATTGGTGATGTACAAAATTATAAATTGGATTTAGAAGAAAAGGCAATGCAGGCAATAGAAAAATTAGTAGAAATCCCTTTACAGGTTTGTAAAATCAGGTAAGTTTATTTATAATGTGCTTCCATTTATTTCACTGCAAATTACATTTTGGATATATGTATATATATATATTGTTTCCTCTGCCTCTCTTGTAGCAATTTGCTTTGTAGAATTCTAGCAAAAAGGTGGCATCTGTTTTTACTTTCAAATATTTAAATTTTAATCATTATAACAAAATTGATTTTTCAGAGTAATTATTCTCACTGTGGAGTCATTTGATTAATAAGACCCATTGGCGTAAGATTACTTCCTCTGACTATAAAAATCCTGGAAGAAAAACTAGGAAATATTCTTCTGGACATTGCACTTGGCAATGAATTTGTGGATAAGTACTCAAAAGCAATTGCCAGAAAAATGAAAAATGACAAATGTGATTTAATTAAACTAAAGAGTTTCTTCTGCACAACATGAGAAACTATCAAGGGATTGAACAGATAGCCTACAGAATGGAGTAAAATATCCACACATTATGCACCTATAATCCCAGCTACTCGGGAGGCTGAGTCAGGAGAATCATTGGAACCTGGGAGGTGGAGGTTGCAGTGAGCTGAGATCACGCCATTGCACTCCAGCTTGGGCAACAGGTCGAGTCTCCATCTCAAAAATAAATAAATAAAATAAAATAAAATAATATAAATAAAAACAAATAAAAGCTGGAAGTTCTATGAAAACATTAATGCACATATAATCTTTTAAAAATGTTCACTGTTTCTCTAGAGATTTCAATACCTATTCTAGCTTATTACAGTAACCTATAATTTGTATTATATCAACTATGGTATAAAAACCTTAAGATGTGTATTTCTGTTTCCTCCCTCCTTTACACTATTTATGTCATGCATTATAGTCTCAAATATTATGAATCCATGATGTGAAGTTACTCTTTTTTAAAAAAAAATTAGAGAATCCATGATCTTTAGAGCAATGTAAAATAATTGGGCTACATATCTTTATATCTTCCCTGGCACTCTTTATTTCTTTGTGTAGTTTCAACTTTCATCTGCTTCCATATTCCTTTTGCCTCAAGAAATCATTTTGACATTTATTTTAGTGCAGACCTGTTAGCAAGGGAATCTTCCAGTGTTAATCTGAAAATGTCTTCATTTAATTGTTATTTTAGTGATGTAGTTAATGGATATAAGATTGGGGATTGACTTTTTTCAGTTATTTAAAAATTTTGTATCATTGGTTTGTGACTTGTAGAGTTGCTGACTAGCAGTTCACTGTAATGTTTGTTTCTGTTTATCTCTGTACACAATGTTCCTATTTTTCTGTGACTGAATTCAAAATTTATGCTAATCGTTGGTTTTCAGCAGTTAGACTAGTGTGATTATTCTAGCGTTCTTTAAATTTTGTATTAATCTTTCTTGGAGCTTTTTGAGTTTACTTGGTGTCCTCAGTCATCTTTTTCAAATTTTTCTTTTCTCACGTTCTGTTTTTAATCTCCTTCTGGAATTCCAATTAATTGTATTTTAGTTAATTTCATATTACCAGAGAATTGGACTCACTGGAGTATTTTATTTGGTTGGTTCATTGGTTTATTTTGTTTTTCTCTTTCCTCGCTTTGTGCTGCCATTCAAATAATTTCTGTTGACCTAATATAAAATTTACTGCTTCTTTCTTAACTCTGATGACTAGTCTGCTAATCAGCTTGCGGATGTAATTCTTCATCTCTGTTCTCATGCTTTCACTTATTTCTAGCTTTTGCCTTTTACCGTTCCCATCTCTGCTGAAATTCCTCATTTTTCCATGCATGTTTTTTTTAACTAGATCCTTTAACATTTTGGTCATTATTATTTTAAATTACTTGCATTTAGTTCCAACATCTGAATTATCTCTGAATTTGATTCTGTTGACTTTTTATCTTTTGAAAATATTATAACTCATAACTCAAATTTCTAACTTGCTTTTATGTGTCTCCCAATTTCTAAAAAATGCAAATCATCAGATGTAGAAAAACAGTAGCTCATGAAATAATTATTTATGTCAAGATTGTTTTATGTTTCTGTTTCATTTTGGTTTGTGTCCTGCTGTTAGTGTGGGCAGGAACAAATGTTGGTTTTTGCTGTGGTGTCTGAAACATTCAGTGAACCATGTAACTTAAATTTCTGCAGCAGTAGGCTGCCATACCATGTGTCTTGTGTGGGGCCTTATGCTCTGGAGGGCATATGCCAATGCTCCTGTTCCACAGTTACCTTCTGGTAGTTCTTACCACCTATGTCACAGAGAGGGTCTCTCTCCACTTTCTTGTTCCTCTCTAACTGTAGAACATCATTTCTTGTGTGTGTGTGACTAGGCAGAAAATTCAGGCAGGGAGCAGAGGGATGATTTATGTTATTTTTGAGCCAGTTTCATCATCGGACTCTCAGAGAAGGGATATTGTTAGCACTTCATGACTCTTATTCCAGTGGGAGTCACTCTGTCACTTATCTGTGTTGGTTTTTGAGGAAGAAATAATACCTTGCCTCCTCCCACTTCAGTGGAAGAAAACCTTTGATTTATATTATTGCAAGTTTTCAAACCCACAATAAGGACAAACTCTTTTCTTTCTCCTTCCATAGGAACAATGCACCTTTGTGGTCACTGGATGGAGATTTTTCCAACCCTTTACAACCCTTTACAACAGTAGCACGACTCTGCATTAGTGCAAAATCCTGGACCCCGAAACAATCCTTGTTCCTCTCCTGATGGAGAAGTATTTTTCCTCCATCCATCCCCCAGAAGCAGTGATCCTTTGCCTGGTCTCAGGTGGGGTGGAGTAGGGTGTGAGAGGTTCTAACCGTCTCTGAAAGCTGATGTGTTTTGCTTCTTCTCATCTCCCAGAAACAGTAGACTTTTGCATGGCTTGTGGACCTAGATGCTTTTATGCCTCAGCAAATTAAGCGTTTTGATTCTTAGGAGAGAAGCAAATGTTCATGTAGTCAATTTTTTTCTTACTTATTTTTTGCTTTGTTTTCTTATTTCAGTCATGATGAGTTGAGTATGATCATGATTTTCCACTTAAGCTGCAACTCTAAAATTTTATCAGTCCCCCTTTGGCCTTTCAGCACTAAATCAAATGCAGATAATCATCAGTTGTGTGAATAAAGTGTTTTTATTGAGAACGGAATTGTTGATATAGATACGAATTTGGATATTATCCTACTTAGCACAATATGTCATTGTTTCAAAATGTAAAACCCGCTTTAGGCTGAACAAAGAATGGCTCTTGAAACTATTTTACCTTTGTGATCAATTAAAAAAACCCAGTGCTTTCTATCTCATGGGTAGATTATTAAAATAATTACATACCTGATCTTCATTTTATGTTCTCTCTCTTCAAAATATTACCTTAAAAACTACTTTGACTGATTAGTCTCTTTTGAATTACGTTAGACTCTTATTTTCTTCACAAGCTCATCAGGGTAAATCCTGCCTTTACATTTTTATAAAAATTCTCTTTTTTTTCAAATCTTATTTGAGCTGAAAGCTCTCCACCAAACTATGCCACAAAGCCTTATTTTACTGATCTCTCCTGTCCTCCTTGCTCAAGGTCATTTAGGAATATTTTTAGGAAAACATTCATGCAATACTTTTTTTTAAAATGTATGAACATACAGTATTTTCAATTTGAACACAAAATACTGCTCTAACTTGAAAACAAGTTTTAGAAACATTTAAACATTTGTAGGAGAATCAACAGTGTCATAAATATCATAATCCAATTTTCCTGCTTGTACTAAAACATTAGCAAATATTTACTGAGAAATTGCTATCTGCCTGTAAGTATAATGCTTTTGATACACGTTATACCATAAAAACTAGGTACTATTATTAGTAGTATCTTAAGAGTAAAAGTATGGAGTCTTAGAGATGTTAAGCAATGTGCACAAATAGCATAGGGAAAGTTGGAATTCTGAAATTTTGACTATGCTGTATGTATGATAGGAGAATCAATTGTTAAATGAAACTGTCAAGTCATTGTGGGGATTCGGAGGCCTCTGACTGCTAGGGTCAATACACTTAAATCATGTCACTACTTAGTTAAATCTATTTCATTAAAGCAAAATTCCACGTATAATTTCACAAAGATTATTGGCAAAAAAAAAACATTATTTTTCCTTCCTTCCTTCCTTCCTTCCTTCCTTCCTTCCTTCCTTCCTTCCTTCCTTCCTTCCTTCCTTCCTTCCTTCCTTCCTTCCTTCCTTCCTTCCTTCCTTCCTTCCTTCCTTCTTGCTTTCTTGCTTTCTTTTGCTTTCTTTCTTTCATTCTTTTGTTCTCTTTCTCTTTCTTTCTTTGAGACAGGGTCTCAGTCTGTTCCCTAAGCGGGAGTGCAGTGGCACAACCATGGCGCACTGCACCCCCAGCTTCCCCAGGCTCAGGTGATCCTCCCACCTCATCCTCCTGAGTAGCTGGGACTACAGGCAAGCCACTACACCTGGCTAATTTTTTTTTTTTTTCTAAGATTGGGTTTCACCATACTGCTGAGCCTGGTCTGTAACTCCTGAGCTCAAACAATCCACCTGTCTTTGCCTCCCAAAGTATTGGGATTCCAGGTGTAAGTCATATGCCTGGCTAAAAATATTATTTAACAAGTTCAATTTAACTATTAGGTTTTGGACAATGAGGGATGGAATTTTCTATGTCATAATTCATCTTGTGTTCTTATTTGAAGTAATATATAAGGATTTCAATTCAACTCAAACATATTTATTAGCAAATTAAATTTCTTTTTCAGGATTCCAAACTTTTGTTCAAGACATAAATGCTAAACAATGTCACAAATTTTAATTAGATTAACAGAAAGGTATTCTGGTGTTTAATAACAGTGACAGAATGGGCTATTACTTTTATTTTCTTTCCCTTTGTCTCTTTCCCCTTTTTAAAATATTTTACTTTTTAGGCTCTTTGGAATCCCATAGATAGAGTTTTGAGAATTAAAGAAAACACTCACAGAAACTGCCAACACTAGGATGAAATATATTGTTACTGTGCTTTGGGATTAAAATAAGGAACTACAGTTTACAGAACTTTTATACTGATACACAGACACTAAAAAGGGAAAGGGTTGGGATGAGAAGTTCTGCTATTCAATCAAGAATCTCAGCCACTCATTTCTGTAGGAGCTGCGGGAGCTCCCTGTAAAGAGAGTTAGGGAGAGTGTAGCTTCAGAGTTTCTCCATTTTTCCCAGAGGTTCCCCCAACAGGTCATGACACTTTATAAGAATGCTTCACTTGTGCAAAACAAATATCAAAGTCTTCTTGTAAATTATATTTAAGGACAAATCTTCATTCCATGTTTAATTTATTTAGCTTACTCTGTAGCTAATATTTCATGCTGAACACATTTTAAATGCTGTAAATGTAGATAATATAATTTATGGATCATTAATGCTTCTTTAGTAGTTCAGAGAAAACTTCAAAAGAAATGGCCCCAGAATAAGCTTCTTGATTTGTAAAATTCCATGTCATTGACTCAAGTTTGTACAGCATCTCAAAATATAAATATAGACATCTCAGATAATATATCTGAAATACCAAATTCCTCTTAGAAAAGAATAGTACTTAACTAGACAGGAATAACAGGTCGCCATTATTTGAATTGTCTCCTATTAATTTTTGTTTTGTTGTGTTCCTCATGTTTTCCTTATATACATAAAAGAATAGTAAGTGAATATTTTGATAACATTTGCAGCTTTATTCATGTCTAATGAACATAAAACACACTACCAATATTTAAAGTGTAATGAGATGAAATATGACGTCCGCTGTTTTCAGAACTATTGTGCGCAGTCAGTGTGAGAAAGCAATTTACGTTTCCTTCGTGCTTCTTCACACTTCTGTTACTACAAATAAGAATACAGCAATATTGGCAAAGAGAAATGACCATTGAATACAATTTCTCCAGTAAATCTGATTGAAAATAAACATTGCCTATGGCTTTCTTACATCAATATTGTTATGTCCTAGACTACCTTATCTGAAATTAAGGCCTTTGAAATTCTAATTATGTGCAAATATGTAAAATATCATCACCTAACGCTATATAACACGTTCTATTTCTATACTGCTGATTGCAGGTTTGTAATTCTGGAAAGATACACAGAACATAAAATTTGCCTTTTTAATCACTTTAAGTGCACGGTTTTGTGGCATTAAGTATATTTGCACTGTTGTGCAACAGTCACCACCATAGAACTCCAAAACTTGTCTTCTTCTCCAACTAAAACTCTGTACTCATTGAACACCAACTTCCCATTCCTCTCCCTCCCCCTCCCCATAGCAATCACCATTCTACTTTCTGTCTCTACAAATTTCACTAAGTAACTCACAGAAATGGCATGATACAGAATGTTTGAATTTCTCGGACTGGCTTATTTCACTTGGCATATCTTCAAGTTTCATCTATTTCGTAGCATGTTCAGAACATATTTTAAGGCTGAATATTATGATGTTGCCGTATATACCACATTTTGTTGAACCACTCATCCATCAATATTCACATGGGCTGCTCCCTCCCTTTGATTATTGTGGATAATATTGCTCATGGACACACGGCACAAACATCTGTTTGGTCCCTGCGCTCATTTATTTTAGATATGGATTTGCATTTTAATACAAAGGAGAAATTACACAGCTTTTTACAAGTGTCCAAATGAAAAGGAGCAGAACATCAGTAAAATATTCGAAAGTAGATTAGGGGAAAAAGTAGGGAGAGAATTGAACCAAAATTTAATAAGCAGAGTAAGAGAGTTTCAAGAGGAGGGAAAAAAATTGACAATATAAACCTAGAATTAAGTAGCGAAAGGTCGATATTTAGAAAATTGTCACATGTACCCATATGTCGCCTGTGAGCTGATATTTACATTATTATTTTATTCCAGGTTTCCAAAAGTAAGTGCAATGTGAGAGTTTCATGATGCTAAATAAACTGAAACATGATACATATTTTGATGTATTGTCCTTGAGAGCAGGCTGGCGGTAATTAGTGCAATTTTAAATTATGATATGATAGTGGAGTCAATCTGCCAAACTGAAAAAATATATATATACAATATGTATACGTTTCTCAAAACCCCATTGTATCATACAATTAAATTACGATTTAAAGCTTCCTGACAATTACTAGAGGGAAAAATAAAACATTTGCATTAATATTACCATAATTGTGATATTATTGCAAATATCAAAGTGTGTAGTACTTAGGGATAAACCTGCAAAAAAGAGAAACATTTGAAAACTACAAAACTACAAAATACTGTTAAAATAAATAAGAGACCTAAATCAATGGAATTTATGAGTCATAAATCTCAGTATTGTTAAGATATCTACTCTTCCCACATTGATCTATAACAATTCCAATCAAATCACAGCTGGATTCCTTATTTTAGAAATTGAGAAACTAAAATTCTGAAATGTACGTCGATGGGTAGAGGACCTATAAAGGCAAATTACTTTGAAAGGAAACCATTACTTTGAAACCAAGTGCTGTTGGAGAATTAACAGCACCTGGTTTCAAGACTTATAAAGTTACAGTACTTAAGACCATGTAGTACAAATATAGATATACACATATATATCAGCTTTCAGCTAGTATTTAATAAAGTTCTTAGACCATTCATGGACATAACATTTTCAACAAATACTTCTGAAACAATTAGATATCCCAGTGTGTGTGTGTGTGTGTGTGTAGCTCAGTACTTCACACCTGAGAGGTATAAGCGTGCATTACCAAGGGGAACTGGGAAGCTTTGAGAGTATTGGATATGCTCACTGTACCCTTCATGGTGATTGTTTAATGGGCACATGCATATATCAAATTCATCTCATTACACTTTAAATATTGGAAGTGTGTTTTCTGTTCATTAGACATGAATAATCTGTAAATTGTTATCAAAATATTCACTTACTATCCTTTTATTCATTTTACTCTCTCTCTCCACAAACCTTCAGATAGAAAATGCAGTTGAAAGACATTTCATAAAGGAAGAAAAGAAGTATGAATACAGGTGAGAGACATTACTCAGATTTTTTTTTCTTTTCAGTGCAATCCTGGTCTTTTGTGACTAGCAATATTTTTATGTGCAGAAGTAGTAGAAAAGATAAATATTTTGTACAGTAGAAAAACGCATAATTTCTGTGCATGGAAGCGATAACTCACAAAGATGACAGCTTCTGACTATGTTGGATACTAACCAGTATTGTAACTAACCAATGATCTGAACTTAACATTGGCTGTAAAGCTCCTTTAATGTTCCTTGCAATGATTTGAACCTATTACTGGAACCCTCATGGCTTATTGAGTTGAATAACATTGTTGATATGTGTTTATCTTATATTTGCACTACAGTCATAATTTTACTTCTTAGAAAATTAAAAATAAACAACGCTTGAAATTGTATATTTTTTAATGTTTCAACTGTGATATCATTCCACATGCATCTTTCAATTCTTATTTGATAAAGGATAGCAAATACAGAAAGAATTCTTGTGATAATGGAGAACACAGAACTGTTGAACGGTGTTGAAGCTGAGCTGGAGAGAGTCACCAAAGCTGGCGGGAAAGCTGGCAAGGTCGGAGAGTTTCCTGCCTGGGCACAGCTTGAGCTCGTCCCGGCGCCTCCGCCAGTGGCGGAAACTGCAGACCCAGCTGGGACCTGAGGCCTCCGCCCCATCCTCTCACCAGCCAGGAGCTGTGCTGAGGTCGCAGGTAGGCAACCCTGGAGGGGCGCGCCTGAGGGAAGGCGGCCCATGTTCCGGATAGCAGCAGGATACCAGGGTCCAGGGACCCACCTACCGCCGCGGGAACCCCAAACCTTGCCTGGCGCCCCTCGCTTGCTCCGCCTGGCCTCCAGAGGCCGGTGTGTGTCCTGGTCTCGAGGATGCACAGCAGGTGCCCGGGAGTCCCCCTCCGCCATGGCCTACGGCTCTGCCAGCCATCAGCCTGGTTCGAGGACGGCAGCCCGGCTGCCTCTGATCCCGCCAGGCCAGGACCTGTCCTCCTCCTGGGCGACCAGCAGGGGGCATACACACTGCCCGGCGCACTGCACAGCCCCTGGCCGCCCATCCCCTCTCGCCCCTCCGCCCCAGGCCAGGACCTTCCTGTGGCACAGAACCCACCTTCCTTCCCGCTGCAGAGCTGCTCTGCTTCCGCCACCCACAGGGAAAGACGCAGATCTCCAACCAAACAGAAATCCGCGTGTGACTCCTCTGGTTGGATACTGCCAGTCCCCACATTTACTTCCAGGAGTTTTCTCCGCAGAAGGTGTCCGATGTTTGATGTTTCACCAGCAGTGAGGGTGAAAGTGACAGCAATAGAGAAACACATCAGGCTTTCCGCAACAAAGATGACCTTCCCTTCTTCAAATCTCAGCACGTTTCCAAGGCCCAGGAAGGACTCAGGACAAGATGACAAGATGACTGAGCTGGAGTACTCCGCCCAGGAAATGCAGGCCCAGAGCGGTTCACCTCCTTAGGGCAGGCCCAGGCTTGTCCTGGCTGCCCGGGTGCCTTTCTCCTCACTCCCACCCAATGCAGGGGATCCCACAGACTTGGCTGTCGGGGCTCCCTGCACCTCCCTCCACAGGAGCCACCTCCTGCCCGCCAAGCTGGGGCCTTCTGGGGCGTCCTGGACTGAGAGGGCAAGGTGCCAGCTCCGCACGCTGGGGAAGGAACACGGCCACACTGTCACACTGACATATTGACACACGAAGACACCACCACACGGGCACACTGCCACATGCTCAAATGGACAAGCAGACACACAGACACATGGAGATATCAGCATACAGACACACGGACACACCACCACACTGTCACATGTACAGACACACGGAGACATTATGACACGGACACACTGCCACACTGTCACATGGATGGACAGACAGACATACGGAAAAGTCACCACACAGGCACAGCACCAGATTATCACACGGACACAGACACACGGAGACATCACCATAAGGACACACGACCACACTACCACAGGGACACACAGACACACAGAGACATCACCACACTGTCACAGGGGCACACCATCACTCTCACACGAACAGACACACTGCCACATGGACACTGCCACACACACAGACACACCGCCACACTGTGACACGGACACACCTCCACACTGTCAGACACCACCACACAGACACTGCCACATGGACACTGCCACACACACAGACACACCGCCACACTGTGACACAGACACACCTCCACACTGTCAGACACCACCACACAGACACTGCCACATGGACACTGCCACAAACACAGACACACCGCCACACTGTGACACGGACACACCTCCACACTGTCAGACACCACCACACAGACACTGCCACATGGACACTGCCACACACACAGACACACCGCCACACTGTGACACGGACACACCTCCGCACTGTCAGACACCACCACACAGACACTGCCACATGGACACTGCCACACACACAGACACACAACCACACTGTGACACGGACACACCTCCGCACTGTCAGACACCACTGCACAGACACTGCCACGCGGACACAAGGACACACAGACACACTGTCACATGGATACGCAAACACACTGTCACATGGAGATATCACCACACAGATCTATGAACACACCACGATATGGACACAGCACCACACAGACACTGCCACATGGAAACACCACCACACAGAAATGCGGACACACTGCACACAGACACACCACCGCACAGAAATGCGGACACACTGCACACAGACACACCACCGCACAGAAATGCGGACACACTGCACACAGACACACCACCACACAGAAATGCGGACACACTGCACACAGACACACCACCGCACAGAAATGCGGACACACTGCACACAGACACACCACCGCACAGAAATGCGGACACACTGCACACAGGCACACCACCACACTGCCACACGGACACACTGCACACAGACACCACCACACAGAAATGCGGACACACTGCACACAGACACACCACCGCACAGAAATGTGGACACACTGCACACAGACACACCACCGCACAGAAATGCGGACACACTGCACACAGACACACCACCGCACAGAAATGCGGACACACTGCACACAGACACACCACCGCACAGAAACGCAGACACACTGCACACAGGCACACCACCACACTGCCACACGGACACACTGCACACAGACACACCACCGCACAGAAATGCGGACACACTGCACACAGACACACCACCGCACAGAAATGCGGACACACTGCAGACAGACACACCACCGCACAGAAATGCGGACACACTGCACACAGACACACCACCGCACAGAAATGCGGACACACTGCACACAGACACACCACCGCACAGAAATGCGGACACACTGCACACAGACACACCACCGCACAGAAATGCGGACACACTGCACACAGACACACCACCACATTGCCACACGGACACACTGCACACAGACACACCACCACACAGAAATGTGGACACACTGCACACAGACACACCACCACACTGCCACACGGACACACCACCACACAGAAATGCGGACACACTGCCCACAGACACCACCACGCTGCCACACGGACACACCACCACATCGTTGCCACACTTTCATGTGTCAGTTGGCGGTGTGGCCCCCAGCACTCTGGGCTCTAATAGAGAAATTACTTAGGCAGATAGTGAAGGCAAAAGAATTTCCATCTCCTGTGTCATTGCTTTGGCAGTGGAAACGCGCGTGGCCTCTAAAGTGTGGGTCCCAAGGTCATGAGGGCCTGTGGGGTGGAGGCCAAGGTCTCTTTCCAGTCTGGAATGGAGGAAGGCGCGGTGGCCAAGGGGCTGCAGGTCTGCACGTCCTCCCGGCAGCAGGCCCCTGAGGACTTTTATCCTCCTGAGCGGCGGGGGCCCCTCAGAGGTGTCTAAAGCGCCCAGTAGGGCAGGGAGACCCTTATAGGCCTTAGGAGCTCTGGCCAATTAGTGGTCAGTACAACGCAGAGGTGAACACCATAGAACCACAGGTCCAGGAGAATTTTTGCAAAAGCTCTGAGGATGCCCTTTTTTGTTCTCCCACTACAAAATTGTTTTAAAAAGGAAAAAATCCAGCAACGTCCGGGGAAGGTCAATACTGAGTGTCAGTGCGGGATGCTTCGGCTGATGTGATCCTGGTGTCCTGGCCGACAGTGACCTCGGGGAGAGCATCTCCGCGCACAGTGGCAGCAAACACCATGGGTTTGTGGGCGGATGGCGTCCCTGCGGCCATACTCGCTCCTGAGCACGGAAGGACAGACAAGACCGGGGACCTCTGGGTGTTCTTGGTGTCTGCCAACTTGATGCCATTACTCCTCTTTGAAGTCCCAGATTTGCAGAAGCACCTGGTTCCTGATGGAGGCTGTGGGCCTCTTGGTCCCGGCTTACCAAGCAGCACCGCCAGCCGTTCTCAGCCGCGCCGCCTTCCATCAGGCCAAAGACTTTCTGAAACTGCCCTTCTTGGGGCCTGGAGGCAGCATCCTGGGCCTCCCTCGGGCCTGCCGCGCTGGCAGCAGCTCCACGTTGAGGTCGCCTTCAGCCCGCAGCGGCGCTGGAGGTCCCTGATCCCAGCGTGGGGAGTCCAATCCACAGGTGCCATTCCCCGGGTGCCAGCCGCAGTCTCAAAAGAACCTGGAGGTGACATCCAGGAGCACCACCGCGCCACCAGCAGGGAGACTCAGGGCGAGGCGAGCCCCTAAGGCGGCCGGGGAAGAAGCAGAAGGCCAGGAAGCCTCCCCAGAGCTGATGTGATCTCAGGCCGCGCGCCCCGACCGAGTTCCTGGTCTCCGGGAGGTCTTGCCAAAGACGATCTGGGCTTTCTGGGCGACGTCCAGCGTGAGCTGGAGCTTCTGGAAGGCGGTCAAATGGCCCTTTGGAGATTCCACGGCTTCGGATCCCTACTGCAGGATGCTCCACTGTGTCCGCCAGCCTCTGTGTTTTGCTGCGGAGTAACCTCGGAATGACTAGAAATAAAAACACTGGGGTGACCCAGTGGTGCCCCAGGCATTTCTGCACACGGTCACGGCAAAGGCAGGTGCGCAGACAGAGTGTCCAGTCGGCTTCGTGAGAGTTCTTTATGGGTTAGTGACAGACTTGGTCCCACGCTTGTATCCTCTTATGTTTTCAGTTAACCTGAGGTCGCCCACGGGCTCCTCTATCTCCACCCTGTTCTCCTCGTGCTGAAGCACAAAGTCCCCCATTTTCTCCTCAAATGGGTCACAGAGCCACTTCTGCAGGCAGGAGGACAGCGCCTGGGCTCAGTGGCTGACCTGGGAAGCCATATCTGAAGGAACTGCTGGGTGACTACGGCCATAAGTCAATCAAAGTAGACTTTCCCTGGCTTGCTGCGCTATATCGATTTTGTTTTCATATTTTAAAAGAGGCAGAAGGGAGGTCCTAGGAAATGTGCCCAATGCAGATGCTGACAAGAGTGGTGACATGAAAATGATTGCCCAGAAGGAAAACAGCTTTTTTCTAAACATCTGAAATCTGTGTAGACCCAAAGCACAATGATATAATTCTGGCAATTTCCACTGACACAGAACTCAGTCAATCTGAATTCATCTAAGGGTTATAAGGAAAATGGCGCTCCAAGAGGCACATGTAAGATCACTCAGCTGCTGTGAAATAGGCTTACAGGCAACATGGAGTGTCAATTATCCACTACTTAAAGTCAGTGATACAGATTGGACTACTATCTCTATGGCTCATAACGTCTTCTTTAAAGGACTGACAGATGATTTATCTCATATGCAGACGATGATTCTCAGCAGTTAACAGCGCAACTTGGTAATATCCATTGCTTGAGAAAATCAGATAATTGCTTGACAGAATTAGGACATTGCTTGAGGAAATTAGGTAGTTAAATAAATTACTTCTTTTTAAGAATAGTTTAATAGTTTGGCAAGTAGACTTTAAAATAGGTTGGTAATATTTTAAAGGCTACTTTTAAAGGAGTAGCAATATAACATGATTAATTATGAAATATAATGATGTTGGAAACAATTCAATTTTCTATCACAGGTAATTTCACAAATATAGAAATGCCATCTCAATAATTAGAAGAAGTAGCAGCAATTTCTGTCATTTTCATGTGAGTTTCTTCTAGTCCATTTATTTGGTATTAAATAGTGTTTTAAAATTTGTTTTCAGACAGGGCTAATCATAAAGAATAGAGTATATTTTACAACAGTTGAAGGTAACAAAAAGTAGGTGCCATTTAAAAAATTGTAGTAGATTGTTTAAAAATGTTGTGGGTACATAGTATGTGTATGTATCTGTGGGGTCCATGACATGTTTGGATATGGCCTGCAATGTGAAATAAGCACACCATGGGGAATGGGGTATCCCTCCCCTCAAGCATTTATTCTTCAAGTTATAAAATATTCAATTACGGTCTTAGTTATTTCAAAATGTACAATTAAATTTTTATTGAATAGAGTCAACCTATTGTGCTGTCAAATAGTAGGTCTTATTAACTCTCTATTTTTATACCCATTGACCATCCCCACCTTCCTACCAACAGCCCCAACTACCTTTCCAAGCCTCTGATATCCATCCTTATACTCTCTATGTCCATGAGTCTGTTTTGATTTTAGATTCCACAAATAAGTGAGAACTTGTGACATTTGTCTTTTTGTGCCTGGCTTATTTCACTTAACGTAATGATCTATAATGTTCCATCAGTGGTACTGAGAGTGACTGGAACTTACTCTTTGTTATGACTGAATAGTCCTCCATTGTATATATGTACTACATTTTCTTTATCCATTCCTCTGTTGATGGGCACTAAAGTTTCTTCCAAATTTTAGCTTTGTAATCAGTGCTGCAACAAATACGGGAGTGCAGATATGTATTTGACATACTGCTTACCTTTAGTTTTGGTATTCACCCAGCAGTGGGATTGCTAGATCATATGGTAACTCAACTTTTAGTTTATTGAGAAACCTCCAAACTGTTCACTTCAGTGGTTTTACGAATTTACATTCCCAGCAGCAGTGGATGAGGGTTCCCTTTTCTCTGCATCCTTGCTACCTTTTGTTATTGCCTGTCTTTTGCATACAAGTCATTTAAACTGTGGTGAGATGATATCTCATTATAGTTTTGATTTGCATTTCTCTGATGATCAGTGATATGGAGCACCCTTTCTTATACCTGTTTGCCATTTGTAGGTCTTCTTTTGAGAAATATCTGTTCAAATCTTTTGCCCCCTTTTTTCAACCAGGTTATTAGATTGTTTCTTAAAGAGTTGTTCGAGCTTTTTATATATTCTGATTATTAATCCCTTGTCGGAGGAGTAGTTTGCAAATATTTTCTCCCATTCTGTGGATTGTCTCTTAATTTTGTTGATCGTATCATTTTTCTGGGCAGAAGCTTTTTAACTTAGTGTGATCCATTTGTCCATTTTTGTTTTGGTTGCCTGTGCTTGTGGGGTATTGCTCAAAATATTTTTGCCCAGACCAATGTCCTGGAGAATTTCTTCAAACTTTTTTTGTACTAGTTTTATTGTTGGAGTCTTAGCTTTACATTTTTAATCAACTTTGATTTTACTTTCATATATTGTGAGAGATACTAGTCTGTTTTCATTCCTCTGCATGTGGATATCCAGTTTTTTCAACACCATTTACCACCAGTGTATGTTCTTGGCACCTTTGTCAAAAATGAGTCCACTGTAGCTATGTAGATTTGTTACTGCGTTCTCTATTCTGTTCCCTTGATCTATGGGTCTGTTTTTATGCCAATACCGTATTCTTTTGGTTACTATAATTCTGTAGTATAATATGAAGTCAGATAATAGAATTCCTCCAGCTTTATTTATTTATTTATTTATTTATTTTATTTTTGCTTAGGACATTAATATTTTTTATACTGAAAGCATTCTATGTTATTTATTATTAGTCTAATTTTATAGTTTTACAATGCTACCCTCTTTTACAAAGCTATGATCAACTCAAGGTGTCCAGGTGAGGGTTAGTTGTAGCTATTTGAAAAAGTAGCAATATTCTGGGCAGGTGTGGTGGCTTATGCCTGCAATCCCAGCTCTTTGGGAGGCTAAGGTGGGCAGATCACCTGAGGTCAGGGGTTCAAGACCAGCCTGGCCAACATGGTGAAACCCCATCTCTAATAATAACACAAAAATTAGTTGAGGATGATGGCAGATGCCTGTAATCCCAGCTGCACTGGAGGTTGAAGCAGGAAAATCACTTGAACCCGACAGGTGGAGGTTGCAGAGAGCCCAGAATGTGCCACTGCATTCCGGCCTGGGTAACCAACCGAGACTTCATCAAATAACAAACAGACAAACAAACAAAAAAGGAGCAATATTCTGTGTAATTGTTGACAGCTTAATTCCCTATTATGTGGATGAGAGAGCAGAGGATTCTGAATGCGTGAACATATTTTTAACATTTCAATACATTACTCATAATTACTAATGATCTAAAGAGAAAGCAAGAAATTATGGTGATAGTGATATTTACCTGGAAAAGTGTAGACATAAAAGAACAGTAAGCCGGGCGCGGTGGCTCACACCTGTAATCCCAGCACTTTGGGAGGCTGAGGCGGGCGGATCACGAGGTCAGGAGATCGAGACCACCCTGGCTAACACGGTGAAACCCCGTCTCTACTAAAAATACAAAAAATTAGCCGGGCATGGTGGTGTGTGCCTGTAGTCCCAGCTACTCGGAGGCTGAGGCAGGAGAATGGCATGAACCCAGGAGGTGGAGCTTGCAATGAGCTGAGATGGTGCCACTGCACTCCAGCCTGGGCGACAAAGCGAGACTCCGTCTCAAAAAATAAAAATAAAAAATAAAATAAAAGAACAGTAAGATGAGAAGTGTGTTCACACAGTCTGTAAGGGCACACAAGAATAAAATAGGGGAGACACGAGAGTTTTCAACAGATTTCTGGTCATGTAAGTCAATTTGTATCAGTTAATTTTTAAAAGGTTTATTTACAAGCAAAAAACTGCACATACTTCAATTGTACATTATTATGATTGTTGGCGTTTGTAGCTCTATAAAACAAACAACATAT
The DNA here is from genome assembly GCF_007565055.1 of Rhinopithecus roxellana. Classification (NCBI taxonomy): domain Eukaryota; kingdom Metazoa; phylum Chordata; class Mammalia; order Primates; family Cercopithecidae; genus Rhinopithecus; species Rhinopithecus roxellana. Next base: position 112,508 of record NW_022142117.1, on the reverse strand, counting down.
TCAAATAAAAAGCATATCCATTACCTTTACCACCAAAGTTTTTTGTGTTTTTTCTACTCACTTTCTCCTGCCTGTCCCCATCCCAACCACAGGCAACCACTGATCCACCTGCAGTCCCTGTGAGTTTTTATTTCCAAATACATGAAATCATAGGGTGGGTATACTTTTTCATCACTCAGCATCACTATTTTGAGATTTACTCATGTTGCTACATCTATCAATTGTTCTGTTCTTACTAGGGAGTGTTATTTCATTATATACATATACCATGGTAAGTTTATCAGTCACAAATTCACCTGTCTGTAGACATTTAGACTGGTTTCAGGTTTTGGCTATTGCAAGTAAAGCTGCTATGAAGATTCATGTAAAATCCTTTGAATGGGCATATGTGTTAGGTTTTCATCTCCACTGGAAGTGGAATAGATAGATACATGGCTGTCATGTCTGTAACACAAAAACACAAAGCCTGACAAAACCCATTTCTAAAGTGGAAACTCCACCAGAGAACCTTGACTCCAGCCTGGCTTTTGAGACTATCTCCTATGTCTGGTGCAATGACTGGTCCTGGGGTAGCCACATGACCCAAGGAGGACCATGTTTAAACTTCTGAGTTTTCACCGAGATTAATATGCATTTGTTGAAAGCGAAGCCCCTTTGCCTCCTCCCCCAGCTGCAAATGCTTTCAGGGATCACATCATGCTGGAGCATGTGGTTACAGTGTTTCCTAAACTTTGCGGGGGGGAAAAATTGTTCAAGCAGGTAAAAATGGAGCAAATACAAAGAGAAAAGCAGTCCAGAAATATCAAATAAAAAAGAAAGGGCCTCCATAAAATCATTTGAACTCATGATTAATTCATTAGTTATTAAAACCAGTTTAGTGTACAAAGAATCATCCCCTCCACCACCCTTTATTCCTTCACCAGGTTTAAGGTACATTTTTTAACTTGCAAACAAAAGATTCATCATTAACTTAGACACCAAAATCCCTTGTCTCCAAGAGCAATCATTCAATTCTGTCCTCTCATTGTTACAATAATATGTTCACTTTATTCTGCATACACCTCCCCTTTGCTCTTGTCTCCCTGTTCTATTAAAGTTATATCCAGACATTTATTTCATTTTATATCAATGAAACTGTATACATGTTTTTAATCTTAGAAAAAGTTCTGAATAATTTTTTGTCTCGTATTCGATTTTAAGCTACCCAAGAAGCATATTTTCTCATTTAGTATTTTAACATTTTAAACCCAGGACTTTTATATTACATATTATGTCTTTTTCTAAGTGCTCTGCTTCAATTTACATTTTAAATCTAATCTTTAAAAGGTGTATGTTTTAAATATTTGCATCCTGCATCTCAGGCCTAAATATCCCTTAATAACAAATATTGTCTTTTTTCTGCACATTTTTCACATATTTCAATTGTGAGCTATATTGCCACTATAAAAGTTCTTGTCAACAAAACACATAGGCAAAATATTGTTTCCAAGTGATTGATGATGTGGTGTTTTCAGTCTAGCGACAATCCCTTAAAGTAATCATCATTCCTAAATCTAATGAAATATGAAATAAATATTTCACTTTGCTTCTAAAATTCAGCCAACAAATATATAGCCTGTCCCATACAGTCTGTAACACCAATATATAAAAATTAAAGCAGTTCCTTCTCCACTCCCACTGCTTCACTTGACTAGCCTTAAAATATAATAACAATAATAAAAAAAAGCAAAATGATGCCTTAACTTATGTTTGAAATTTAATGGATAGACTATCAGAAAAGCACTTATATATATGGAGGGTCTCTATAAAATATAGACTCTCAACTAGAAAAATAGACATATATGATAGTTAAATTAAAAACATGATTATATATAGTACCTTCTCAAATGCACAAGTACTTATTTCAGAATGCGCAATATAACTGACTAAAGCATTTAGTGCTAGACCTCTGAAATAAAAGGCATTCACACTTTGTGATTCTAGGGGGACAATATTATTCAAAATAGAAGCAAGCAGAACCTTTACCTGATCATGATAAAAATCTTTCCTACTTGTGGTTAATCTGCCGCAGCTTTTACAAGGTCAGCAAAAACAGATTATCCCACAGTATAAGCTGATGGCCAAAATTATCTGCTTTACTTTAGTTACCATAATATCTATTAACTGTAAATTTATTCTGAAAGAAAACAGATATATTTTTCTCAGAAATGTCTTTAGATGAAGATCTAGCACATCTGTTTAGCTCGCTTTTTAAAATTTTGTTTTTATTGATAAATAAATATATATGGGTACAATGTGGTACAATACATGTAAATATTGTGAAATGGACAAATTAGGTTAAATAACATATCCTCCACCTCACATATTTATTACATTATGGTGAAACATTTGAAATGTAGTATTTTAGCAGTTTTAAGACATGCACTACATTAGGAGTAACTGCTGTCACTTTGCTGTGCAGCATATCACCAGAATGTATTTCTCCTTGCTGAAGCATTATCCCACTGAATATTTCCCCCTTTTTCAACCCTCACTCCCCCCTGCTCAGCCTCTGAAAAACCACCGTTCTACTCCCAACTTCCCCCCAGCCCTGCTCAGCCTCTGATAAACCACCATTCTACTCCCAACTTCCCCCTACATGCCCTGCTCAGCCTCTGATAAACCACCATTCTACTCCCAACTTCCCCCCTACATGCCCTGCTCAGCCTCTGATAAACCACCATTCTACTCCCAACTTCCTCCCCACCCCGCTCAGCCTCTGATAAACCACCATTCTACTCCTAACTTCCCCCCACCCCGCTCAGCCTCTGATAAACCACCATTCTACTCCTAACTTCCTCCCCAAACCCTGCTCAGCCTCTGATAAACCACCATTCTACTCCCAACATCCCCCCACAAAGCCCTGCTCAGCCTCTGATAAACCACCATTCTACTCCTAACTTCCTCCCCCAACCCTGCTCAGCCTCTGATAAACCACCATTCTACTCCCAACATCCCCCCCCAAAGCCCTGCTCAGCCTCTGATAAACCACCATTCTACTCCCAACTTCTCCCTCCCACGTCCTGCTCAGCCTCTGATAAACCGCCATTCTACTCCCAACTTCTCCCCTACAAGCTCTGCTCAGCCTCTGATAAACCACCATTCTACTCCTAACATCTATGAGTGCACATTTTTGGATTTCACATATAAGTGATATTATGAGATATTTGTCCTTCTGTGTCTGGCTTATTTTACTTAGTATAATGTCCTCTAAATACATCCATGCTTTTACAAATGACAGAATTTGATTCATTTATAAAGATAAGGGGTATTTTTGTATGCATCCTACATATACTTTCAACTTCCCACAGCTTTACTGAGATATTATTCATACATTATGTAATTCACTCTTTTAAAGTACAAACTTCAAATTCTTTTAGGATATTAACTGGGTGGACAAATAATCATCATAATATAATTTTAATTTAATTTTAGAACATTTTAATGCTCCTTAAAAGAGACTTGAGTCCATTAGCAAACTTTCCCCATTTTCTCCAGCCTTTCCTAAACCCCTCCTAGTCTAGGCAACCACTTGTCTACTTTCTGAATATGAATTTGCCTATTCTGGACATTTCACATAAATGGAATCATCATAACACATAGTCATTTTTTACTCACTTCTTGCACTTCACATATTTTTAATGTTCAACCATTGTGGAGCAGGCATTAATACTTTTTTTCCCTTTTTTTGCTAAATAAGATTCTATTTTATGGATTCATTTGATTTATCCACTCCTCAGTTGATGAACATTTCTGTTGTTTTCTACTTTTTGTTGCTATAAACATTTGTGTACTACTGTGTGTAGCATTTGTTTTGTTTTCTTTTTGGTAAATACACAGGAGTGGAATTGCTGCGTCCTGTGCTAACTCTGTGTGTAACATCTTGAAGAACTGCCAGACTGTTTTACATTTGGAAGTCTCACCAGAGGTGTAGAAGGTTCCAATTTTTCCACATATTTTTATCCATTCTTCAGTTGGTAAGCACTTAGGTTGTTTCTAATTCATGGCTATTATGAATAATGCTGCAATGAACGTGAAATTGCAGATGTCTCTTTTTGACATCCTGATTGAAATTCCTTTGGGCATATATCCAGAAGTGGGATTGATGGATCATAGGGTAAATATATTTTTAATTTCTTGAGGAAGCTTCATACTGTTTTCCAAGATGGTTGTACTAATTTCCATTCCTACCAACACTGTACAGGGTTTCTTTTTCTCTATGTCCTCATCAACACTTATCTTCCATCTGTTTTTATAATAGCCATAGTAAAATGTGTGAGGTGATATCTCAGTGTGGCTTTGATTTGCATTTCTCTGATAATTAGGAATGTTTATGATTTTTTCATGTACCTGTTGGCCTTTTGTATGCCTTAGGAAATGTCTATTCAGGTTCTTTGCTTATTTTTTTTTTTTTTAATAAACATAGCTTTTTTCTTATTTTTGAGAAGGTTGAGTTACTTATACATTATTATATGAGACCTTTATCTGATGTATGCTTTAAGAATGTTATCCCTTTTGTGGGTTCTCTTCATTCTATTATTGCTTCTTTTCCTGGGGAAAAGCTTTTTAGTTTTATGCAATCTCATTTGTGTGTTTTTGCTTTTGTTGCCTGTGCTTTTGGAATAATCTACAGAAAATCACAGCTCAGGCAAATGTCAGACAGTCTTCTTCTGTATTTCCTTGTAGTAGTTTTAAATTTACGTCTTTAATTTTGATTTGATGCTTGTATAAAGAGCAAAATAGAAGTCAAATTTTATTCTTCTGTATGTGGATGGTCAGTTTTTTCTATACCATTTATTGAAAATATTTTTTTCTTCATTGTGTATTTTTTGGTTATTTTATCAAAAAATCAATTGACCACAAACACACGGATGTATTTACGGGTTCTATATCCCTTTTCACTGTTCTATGTGTCTGTTTGTATGTCATTGCTATGCTGTATTAATTACTATAGCTTTGCAATATAGTTTGGAATTGGGTTGTCTGATGCCTCCAGCTTTGTTCTTTTTGTTCAAGATTGCTTTGGTTAGTTGGGGTCTTTTGTGGTTCCATACACATGTTAGGAGTAATTTTTCTGCTTTGTGAAGAATGACATTGGAATTTCATAGTGGTTGCATTTAATCTGTAGATTGTTTGGGGTAGCATTGACACTTTTACAATATTGATTTTTGAATCCATCAATAAAGGATGTTTCTCCATTTATTTATGCTATTAAAATTTTTTCATCAATGTGCTATAGTTTTCAGTGTGCAAATCTTTCACATTCTTGATTAAATTTACTCCTCCACCTTTGATATATTTATATATCTGTTTTGATTCTATTATTAATTGAATTACCTTATCAATTTATTTTTCAGGTAATAGTTTGTCAGTAGTGTATAGAAACAATAATGATATTTGTATGTTGATTTTGTAGCTATTAACTTTATTGAATTTATCAGCTTTAACCGTTTATTTTGGTGGTGTCTTTAAGATTTTCTCCATCTTAAGATTATATTTTCAGAAAACAGAAACAATCTTAGCTCTTCTTTCCGTATATGGATTTATTTTATTTCTTTGTCTTGTGTAATTGTTCTGGCTAGGCAATTACACATAATGTTTTCAGCATTTGTAATTTTACATCAAATCCATTCATTGTAACACATTGATTGCTACTTTTCAACTTGTAAACCTGGACATTTATCACTACTCTTCCTCCAGTACAAGAATCCATAACGTGGTGTGGGCCCTACTGGGCCACAGTCCAGGGCAGTCTGGGTGGAGGTTCTCTCCTACAAGAGTCCGCGGCTCTGCGGAGGAAGAGTTCTCCAGTGCCTTAGTCCAGGGTGAGGCAGGAGTGTGGCTCCTTCAGTAGCTCAGTCAAGTGTGCTGCCCTGCAACGGTCCTCCTGTACAGGAGTACACAATGCGGCCGGAGTCCTACTGTGCCTTAGTCCAGGACGCCGGGTGCTGGGTTCTGTGGTGCCATAGTCCAGGGCGCGAGGGGCTGGGTCCTCTGTTGCCTTAGTCCAAGACGCAGGGGAGCTGGGTCCTCTGGTGCCATAGTCCAGGTCGCGGGGAGCTGGGTCCTTTGATGCCATAGTCCAGGGCGCGGCAGAACAGGAGTTCTGCGGAGCAGTAGTCCAGGGCGCGCTGGGGGGGTGGACCCTCAGGTGCCACAGTCCGGAGCGTGACAGGGCGGGATTCCTGCCTTCCTATATCCAGGGTGCAGTGGGGCGGGGGTTCTCTTGTCCAGGACGTGGTGGAGTGGGAGTCCCCTGTGTAAGGTGTTGGAGTCCAGAGCACAGTGAGACTGGGTCCTCCCGTGCCATAGTGTAGGGCATGGTGGGACAGGGATCCTGCCCTGCCGTAGTCCAGTGCTTGAGTCCGCAGTAAGGCAATGGTCCTCCAGTGCTGGAGTTCACGACCTGGTGGGGTCGGGGTCATTGGGTGACTTAGTACAGGGCATACCAGGGCCGGGATTCACAGTTCCCACAATGAGGACATCGGAGGAGTGTGGTTCCTGCCTTGTTGTAGTCCTGGGAGCAGGTGGCAGGGGTCCTTTCTTGTCAGAGTATCTGGCACCATGGGGGTGGGGGATTTCCTATGCGATAGCCCACGGGGCAGTGAGACTGTGTCCTCCTGTACCTTTGTACAGGGCGCAGCGGGGCGAGGGTCTTCCGTGGTGGAGTCCGTGGAGCGGTTGGACCGGGGTCCTCCAGTGCCGTTTTCCCGGCGCGGGGGAGTGGGGGAACCTGTCCTGCGGTGGTCCAGGGCATGCGGGAGTGGTGGTCCTCCTGTGCCATAGTCCAAAGCGCGGCGGGGCGGGGGTCAGCTCGCCCTGCAGTCCACCACACACGAGGCCCCAGTCCTGTTCTGCCTCAGTCCAGCGCGCAGTGGTAAGGCTGTCCTGCTGTGCTGTAGGGCAGGACGCAGTGGGGCAGGGGTAGTCCAGAGAGCGCCCTGGCAGGGGGTCCTCCAGTACTGGAATACAAGGCATGGCGGGTCAGGGGTGTTACTGTGCCGGAGTCGGTTTGCAGGGTCCTCCCCTCCTATAGTCTAGGGGGAGAGGAGACAAGGTTTTCTAGTGCAGGTGTCCAGGGTGCGGCGGGACAGGAGTCCTCTGGTGCCGGAGTCCAGGACGTAGCGGAGTGGGAGTCCTCCAATGCCAGGGTCCAGGGCTCTGAGGGGCCGGATTTCCCACGCCAGAGTGTAGGGCGCGTTCAGGCGAGAGTCTTGGCGTGCGGTAGGCCAGGGTGCGGTGGGGCAGGGGTGGTTCGTATCTCCATGGCGGGGGTCCCTCTGTGCTGGAGTCCAGTGCTCAGCGGATCGGGGGTCCTTTCAAGATGTAGGCACGGCAAGGTGTGGGTCCTCTGGTGCCCTAGTACAGGGGATGGCGGGTCCTGCTGGGTCTTGGTCTAGGGCCCGGCAGGACTGGGGTCCTGGAGTCCACGCAGTAGCCCAAGTTGCCGCAGGACCAGGTTCTCTGGAAACACAGTCCAGCGCGCTGAGGGGCAGGAGTAGTTCAGGGCGAGCTAGGGCCGGAGTCCTCCAGAGCCAGAGTCCAGGGCGTGGAGGGGCTGGGGTTCTGCAGTGACACAGTCCAGGACACCGCGGGGCGGGGCAGGGCGGGGATCCTCCGGTGCCTTAGTCCAGAGCGGAGAGGTCCTTCAGCAGCATAACCTAGGGCGCATGGCATTGCAGAGGTCCATGGAACCACAGGTCGGGATCCTCCCATGTTTTAGCCCAAGGCTGTGAGAGGCCGGGGTCCTCTTTTACCCTAGTCCACGGCATTGTGAGGCCGGCTCCTGCACTCTTAACTGTCTGTGCCTCTACCGCGGCGGGGGAAAACTACACTGTCTCAGGCAAGCCTAACAGAGCAGCTGTCCTTAAAAGATTCCCAGTTGAGCGTGGCTTGGAGCAGGCCTGAGAAGTGTGCCCTTAGATGGCTTCAAGGGCTCTGAGCAGTACTTCAGGAATCCAGCTGACCTCAGTTACTCCAAGCCCTTTTCCACTCAGCAGAAGTTCTGGCCGCGGAGTCCCCTAATCCGCTGGTCCCTTTCATCATTCCAGATCCCCACACGGTGGACTCCCTCTCATCCTCACGATCTCAGCTCAGGCCTCCTTCATCACCACATTCCTGGCACCAGGCCTGGCCCAGAAGAAATGGGTCAGATTAAGAGCTAAATGTGTTTTCATGGTCACTTTTCTTCAGCCCTCCTTTGTTTGTGCCAACATCTTTGGGTTTCTGGATAAAGTTTTCAGCAGCTGCATGCAGCTCCATTTTTCTTACCAGGTAAGAGACTGTGCTTGAGTCTGCAGTAAGGCAATGTTCCTCCAATGCTGGGGGACTCCAAAAGTCTTCATGAAAACAAAGGCACAACGCTTCTGACCAGAGAACTCCCAGTCCTCTCCCTGCATAGGAAAACTGGACTTCTCCGGAAGGCTCTAGTTCCTGGCAAATCTCTAGGGCCACTTAATTGCGCTGTCCCCCACCTTTGCTTCTGGTTCTGAAGGGACTGAAGTTGGGAATCCTTTCTAAGTCTCTACACACGGAGCCCTTCTTTTGTGGGAATGTTTTGCCATACACTAGGATTCTCATTTACCTTTCAGAACCTTCAGGAATTCTGATGTATTTTGGCTTCTGTTCCTGGCAGGGAGGCCACTGAACTGCTCTGGAGCTGAAGTTCAAATATTCATCACTGTTATTAAACTTTTACATAGCATGTTCTTTCTTTCTGGCAGGCTCATGGTCACTTAGGGTGGCCTGTATGTAGATGGAGAGGTCTGTGTCCTCATTTAGGTAACACCCTCAGTCTTTCATGCTGAGATTGGCACTTTTATTTGTAACTCACTGTACAATCCATTTGCTCTTCTAGTGTCCCTTAGAAGGATGCAGAGTGTTCTGTAGAATGCCATAGAGACCTGGGTTTAGGGAAAATATTTGACCAAAAGTCCGCCAATTCCCGTGAGTATCTCCCCACAACTTGTACAGGGCTAGTCTCTGGGTATATGGTAAATGAAACCGTGCCTGAGCAGATGTTACAAACACCCTCCCTTGAGAGACTCCAGGGCTGCTGTATTCAAGCAAAACAGTGTGACCTAATAAGCTCAGAGTTGAGAGAAACAAGTTTTCATTCCATCTTTCTCAAAAACTCCCTTTGTGACTTTAGACACAATAATAACACTGCCTAGGTAGTGAACACCTCTGTGCCAAGAAGTATCATGATCGTTGCCTGAGCTGTAATTCTCACCATAGTCCTGCAGGAGAGCTGCTATTACTGCTTATTACACAGATGGGCAACCTGAGGATCAGATGGAGTTAAGCGGCTTAATTAGTAGCAATAGAGGCAGGATTTGAACCCAGGGCTGCCTGATCACCAAATAAAATTGTATTCAACATGATGCACTTAACATTTCTGGCCTCATTTCTCTCACCTGTAAAAATGCAGGTTTCAGATGTTTGTAATATTTTACTTGTGGTTGAGTTACCAGCCCTTCCTTGATGACCCGTTCACCCCATGAGCCTTTGAATATGATCATAGGAAACATTTAGAGAGGGATAGAAAGAGACAAGATCATGCCTCCTTTGATAACGTCAAATTTTCAGTGCATGAAGCTATATATAGTGTAGTTTTCTAACTTCCCTTTCACAAACAGCGGTGAAGAACGTAAATTAAGCAACTCAGTTATCACTGGGAATGCAGCAGGAGTAATCAAGTCCAGTACTGGGAGGCAGTTGTCATGATATTGCAACATGAACACCAGGATCACGGTCACTGACTATACCCTCCCTTGAAGATGGTGGCTTGCCTCTCTCTCTGTAAGCAAATGTCATGTCATAACAATACTAAACGATTACAAGTAATGTCCCCATTTGCTTCTACACTGCCTTTGAAATATTGTTTTAGATCTGCCAAAATAAAATGCAAACTCATTAACAAGAATGGGGGGTGCACACATCCCTGCCTTCCTGAGTAGTATATTCACCCAAAGACAAAAGGATGACCAGCCTCCATCCGGGATATTCAAAGACACAGTCACCCTGTCATGCAGCCTGAGGCTGGTGAACATCCAATCCCCTTTTTAAGAAGCTTGCCATGAGCTCTTCAAACATACAACCACAAAGGAAAGGCACAGCCGGTGTGAGCGAGGCTGATAAGATGGATATTTTGTGTGCTTCAGGGTTAGAATGCAACCTGTCTATCAAATGTGGTTATCTGACCTTCACAATGCTGCAGTCCAGCTAAGGCCCGCAAATATTCCTCTACCATTTACTATGGATGAAACAATAATGTGCTGTGGGGAATCCAGTTACACACACACACATACGTGCACACACACTGATCCTGCTGTCTCAGAGCTTCTAGGCTGCCAAGGAGGAAGTGCAAATACTAGTAGGTAAGTCCACTACCAGGAGGAGGGTGATAACTTGATCCAACAAGGTAGAACACAGTAAGATAGAAGCAAACAAGGTGGAGATGAGATCTGACTCCCTTTCACGTATGAAACTGACGATGGAATAGTGTATGACAGACTTGCCTCAATGAATCTCATATTTTCCAGTGTTTTCTATCCCCGTGATTGGAACTTTTATTCATCTATACCATTATCCAAAAGGAAAAAACAGGAGATTTTCCTAAGAAAACCTGTCTTATCCCTCATATCCCCAAACATCACCAAGCCCTGCCCACTTTTACCTCCTCAGTTTCTCTCCAGTTGCTCTGTTTTCTCCATATGCACTAGCGATACCTTGGCTACATGAAGACCACCAGCAGCAGCTGGGGCAACCAGCACCCTGTGGACCTGCATAGTGTGCACAGAATATGTCCAAATGATAGAATAATCCAAATCTCTTTGCATGGGGCATGTTGTGGCTATCTGAGAAAAACCTGGCTTTTACAGGAAGGAGACAGGAGAATGCTCCTTCAGGGGAAGAAACCAACAGGAATGTGCCTCAGGGAAAACTCTCCAGAGGGGAGTGAGTTGTAAAGAGTATTTTGGTAGTTTGCATGTTTCTTGTGTTTCTTGGGTTCCTTGGCCCTGCACAGAGCTACCATTTACTCATTTGACAAATATTTGAGTGGTCGACTCCAGGGTTCAATAGTGAGCAAAATGCACAGAATTTCTTCCCTAGTGGAGCTTAGAGTCTTAACGGAAAGAGCTGACATTAGTCAGAGAATTATGTAATAAGGGGAAGTGCAGCAGACCCAGGTGTGCTGCAAGAGCCTGGGAAGGTGGACTGGCACCAAGAGGGAGGCAGGAAAGGCTGGCCGCAAGAAGGAAGCAGCACTTGAGCTAAAATCAGGGAGAAAGCTAGGGAAAGGTACAGCATTCAGGAGGAGGTAGAAGCTGGCCCATGAGGATGGTGGTGTGGAGAGGTGGAGAGGTGAACGATTACCCAGGTCCTTGGATTTATGGTTGAACTGCTGGACTAACCAGTGCTAGCTCTCGCCCAACCTCTGAACTTCTTGTTTTGCAGTATTATAAAGTTGTTATGTAAAAGCTAGTATGAGTTGGGATCTGTTGCTTTTCTGAGACCCTGTCCTGTGAGTTAGACAGGGAGCCTCATGATACTCTGGAGAAGCTAAAGATGGAGAAGAGGTTTGGAGTGCCTGGAAAAGAGGCCCTTTAATGGATCATTTAAGAAGAGGGTGTTACCACTATACTAGCCAGATTCGCTTCCTGGCTTTGTGACCCTGGACCCTCGGTGTCTATTTTCCAATCTGAAAAATGGAATAATGAATAATGGAATATTTGCCTCGGCCTGCAAGACCCTGACCTATCAGACCAACTACCTTTTCTCTGAGAACTCTCTTCCTGCACCGCATCCCACTGGACCCTCATTAACACTTCAAATGGGCCTGTTTTCCTTTTCGAGATTTTGCTCCAGACATTTCCCTCATCAAAATTAACTTTGGTCCATCTCCCCCTATTGGAATTCAACCCTTTCTCCAGAAATCAGTTCAAATTGTATCACCAGAAAGCCTCTCTCAATTACTCCCACCCTTTTTCATTCTTTGGGTCATTTCTGCCATGATTTCTTATGTTTTTCCTTTGCTACCTATTGGCATAGGTACATATGATCTCCACTTCCACTCAAATGTGAAGTTACTGCGGGCAATCCCTGTGGGTATAGTGCTATCCTAAGAGTCCTGGGCAGAGGCTCTCCCTCTTTCACCCAGGCTGGAGTGCAGTGGTGCAACCAGAGCTTACTGCAGCCTCGACCTCCTGGGCTCAAATGATCCTCTCACCTTAGCCTTTCCAGTAGCTGGTACTAAAAGGCAGGCACCCCCATGCTTGGCTAATTTTCATATTTTCATAGAGATGGGGTTTCACCATGTTGCCTTGCTTGGTCTCAAGCAATCCACCTGCTTCAGCCTCTCCACATCCTGGAATGACAGCATGAGCTACCACACCTGGCCACATGCCGAATACTTTAGAGTCATTTATGCCTGACGCTTCCAGGGCATGCAGAAGTATGGTGGCATTAACCGACACATTAACCAACTGCCTCGCTTACTTTTCTTTTGACTCAGTTTATAAATTTTCTTAATTTAAATTTTAATTTCAACATGAATGCATCTTTGAAATAAATAAAATAATCTCTTTGAATGTTTAACATAATGTAGAGGAAATTGACAAATGGACATCTCTACTTCATTTTCCTTCTCAAAATATGGTAGAAATACACTCCCCTAAAGTGATCCCATATATTACATAGTCATCTTGCTGTGGTTAATGTAGAATGTTGATGCAATATCACATGCATGACAGGGCATATCCAAAAAACATTTGAGTGAAAGTAATACTAGATTCTAGAAAGTATCTAGACACTTAAGAGCAGGCGGTGATGATGTTAATTAACAATAACAATGTCGAACAGGCAACCTACAGAATGGGAGAAAATTTTTGCAATCTACTCATCTGACAAAGGGCTAATATCCAGAACCTACAAAGAACTCAAACAAATTTACAAGGAAAAAACAAACAACCCCATCAAAAAGTGGGCAAAGGATATGAACAGACATTTCTCAAAAGAAGACATTCATACAGCCAACAGACACATGAAAAAATGCTCATCATCACTGGCCATCAGAGAAATGCAAATCAAAACCACAATGAGATACCATCTCACACCAGTTAGAATGGCAATCATTAAAAAGTCAGGAAACAACAGGTGCTGGAGAGGATGTGGAGAAATAGGAACACTTTTACACTGTTGGTGGGATTGTAAACTAGTTCAACCATTATGGAAAACAGTATGGCGATTCCTCAAAGATCTAGAACTAGAAGTACCACATGACCCAGCCATCCCATTACTGGGTATATACCCAAAGGATTACAAATCATGCTGCTATAAAGACACATGCACATGTATGTTTATTGCAGCACTATTCACAATAGCAAAGACTTGAAATCAACCCAAATGTCCATCAGTGACAGACTGGATTAAGAAAATGTGGCACATATACACCATGGAATACTATGCAGCCATAAAAAAGGATGAGTTTGAGTCCTTTGTAGGGACATGGATGCAGCTGGAAGCCATCATTCTCAGCAACCTATCGCAAGAACAGAAAACCAAACACCGCATGTTCTCTCGTAGGTGGGAACTGAACAATGAGATCACTTGGACTTGGGAAGGGGAACATCACACACCCGGGCCTATCACGGGGAGGGGGGAGGGGGGAGGGATTGCACTGGGAGTTATTCCTGATGTAAATGATGAATCGATGGGTGCTGACGAGTTGATGGGTGCAGCACACCAACATGGCACAAGTATACATATGTAACAAACCTGTACGTTATGCACATGTACCCTAGAAGTTAAAGTATAATAAAAAAAAAAGGCCAGGTGCGGTGGCTCAAGCCTGTAATCCCAGCACTTTGGGAGGCCGAGGCGGGCGGATCACGAGGTCAGGAGATCAAGACCATCCTGGCTAACACGGTGAAACCCTGTCTCTACTAAAAACTACAAAAAACTAGCCAGGCGAGGTGGCAGGCGCCTGTAGTCCCAGCTACTCGGGAGGCTGAGGCAGGAGAATGGCATGAGCCCGGGAAGCGGAGCTTGCAGTGAGCTGAGATCCGGCCACTGCACTCCAGCCTGGGCGACAGAGCGAAACTCCGTCTCAAAAAAAAAAAAAAAAGTCAAGGGTCTGGCTTTTGCCCTTCCGTAATAAACATAAAGAGCATAGAAACTCAGCAAATTTGCTCTTATTGTCTTCATGGTTTGGATTTTGAGTCAGTAAATGCTTTCCACAGTGGTCATCTTGTGAGTCATCCTGTCATTTTGCTGTGTCCCATCTTCATCCTTGCACTTTTCCCTTTCTCCTGCTTTGGCATGGATTAAGAGGAGTATTATGCTGATGGAATGCCCTTTCCTGACTTGCCATCTATTAGAACTTCCCTCAATTTTTAAAATGCTTCTTGATATGGTTTGGATTTGTGCACCCTCCACTCCCAATCTCATGTGGAATTGTAATGACCAGTGTTGGAGGAGGGGCTTGGTGTAAGGTGATTGGATCACGGAGGTGGCTTCTAGTGGTTTAGCCTCATCCCCCTAGTGCTGTCTGAAGAGAAAGTTCTCCTGAGATCTGCTTGTGTAAAAAGTGTGTAGCACCTCCCCTGACTCCTTTCAGCCATGTGAATATGTGCTTGCTTCCTTTTCGCCTTCTGCCATGATTGTAAGTTTCCTGAGGCCTCCTTATAAACGTAAGTCTGTACAGCCCACGGAACTGTGAGCCAATTCAATCTCTTTTCTTTTTCAATTACCCAGTCTCAGGTATGTCTTTATAGCACTGTGAGAACAGACTAATACACTCCTCCTCAGAAACCATTCAATTTAGCTGTGTCTAAACGTATGCCAGCTGTCCTGGTGGATTATCTTAGCCAATCATTCTTCCTCTTCAGTAAGATCTATTTGCCTATATAGGTAAACTGTATCAAGGAGGTTTGGGCTACAGATTATTTCATCAGCCACGTAATAAGCAAAATACCCAAAAGGTAGTTTTTTGGTCGTCTCCCTCCTGCCACACTCCACTCTCAAGCAGACCCTGGTGTCTGTTACTCTCCTCTTTGTGTCCATGAGTCTCATTGTTTAGTTTCCACTAATGAGCAAGAACATGTGGCATTTGATTTTCTGTTCCTGCATTGGTTTGCTCAGGATATTGGTCTCCAACTCGATCTGTGTTGCTGCAAAGGAAATGGTCTCATTGAAAAAGACATTTCGTACACTGTTGGTGAACACATTTCAAACATTAATTTAGTAGCATATTCACACACACACACATATAACATAGTAAGGATATGTATGTTAAGGATATTTATATAGATTTGTTACATATATACTTATGTATAAGGACATTTATTATGGCATCATTATATCAAAAAGGTGGATCCTTTTCAGTAGGAAATAATCATTATTAAAAGTAAATCCTTACCAATAGGAAATAGCTCAATTTTCATTTCCAGAAAATCATGTAGTATGCAAGCATTTTAGACAAATGAGGTTAGATCTAGAGTATACTGATTATTTCACAATTAAACTGTATTAAAACCTTTAGTTTGATAACACATCTTAAGATAACTTTGTTAGAATTCTTGTAATATCTGCTGTGTTGCAAATGGAAGCTACATGCTACATTGACACTGTACCTTGATTGCTAGTTATTAAATTTTGTTGTCAGTGCCTGAGTGCTGAAATATTGGATCTTCAATCTGAATATTGCCAAGGAACTGTACATGGGGATCTATATTTAATATAAACGTTTCAGTATATTGGGTAAAACTTTTATTAAAATATATCAAAGGATCATTCATCTACTAAACCAGGAGTTGGCCAGAGTTTTCTGCAAAGAGCCAGTTAGTAAATATTTTAGGTTTTGCAGAATATATATATATATATATTTGAGTATTTGAGACAGGGTCTCTGTTCCCCAGGCTGGAGTGCAGTTGTGGGATCACGGCTCACTGCAGCCTCAACTTTCTGGGCTCTAGTGATCCTCCCACCTCAGCCTCTCTACTAGCTGGGACCACAGGTGTGCAGCATCACACCCAGCTAATTGACTCTGTGGACTGTAGAGTGAATAAGCGTGGCTGCTTTCCAAGACTTACAAAAACAAGCAGTGGGCTGGATTTGGCCCACAGTTGCTAATGTGCTGAACTTGTGCTAAAAGGAAGGTGCTGCTAATGCAGTAACTCTTATTCCTAAAAGTGTCCTGCATGTGTGACGTTATCCTTCGAGAAAAGGATATATTTCGGTATTCACCACACCATAGTTTTCCACAGTGACTTCATATAATTTTTAAAATTTCATTTATAAAATAAGATTATTTTCAGCATTTCTACCACTTTATTCCTGTTGATAGAACTCAGTATTTTACTGTGATCAATTACTTTGTATATTTGATGAGTATCAACTGTTCTAGAATTGGCTGATTTTTATCAAGCAAGAAATACTCTCCTTGAAACTTTTAGTGTTTCTTGGTCTTTATGTATAAGCATGAACAAAATGATAATCTGCTTATGTAATCTAGAAATGTTCAAGGTGACTTTTAGTTCTATAGTTTTAAGAATCAGTCTGTCATTTTTAATGCCACGTGTGTATAATTTTATAACCTTTAAAATATATAATTGTTATGTAAAATTTGAAGACTACACCTGTTATATAAAATTTGAAATTAATTGTCTATTACTTTTCCATGACTGTGGAAGAAAATTACAACATTCTCAGCCATGACTTCTAAGTATGATGTCCTTAAAAGAACTGTCTATACTCATGAACTCAATTTTCTTTTCATTCACTCTTATCTCACACCAGTAAGTCTTCAGTTTCACCACTCCTCCAACGTTGTTTTTCCTCAAGGTTATCACTAATTTTTTTCTGTAATATATCTAGACATTTTTCTTACACTTCATTTTATTTAATCTGTCAGCAGTATTTGAGCTAATGGAGGACATCTCCTCTCTAACAGCGTCTTCAACTTGGCTTTCAGGACCTCACTCCCTCAGGCTTTTCCTCCTGCCTTTCTAGTCCATTCATCATGGTCTGTTTTGCTTGCTCCTCCTCATCTTTCTCCATTTGGACATTATTTTTTCCCAGGGCTCAGTCCTCAATCTTCTCTCTCATGACTTTTTCTTTTTTTGAGACAGAGTTTCACTCTGTCACTCAAGCTGGAGTTCAGTGGTGTGATCTCGGCTCACTGCAACCTCTGCCTCCTGGGTTCAAGCGATTCTCCTGCTTCAGCCTCCTGAGTAGCTGACGTTACAGGTTCATGCCACCATGCTCGGCTAATTTTTGTATTTTTAGTAGAGACAGCATTTCCCCATGTTGGCCAGCCTGGTCTCAAACTCCTGACCTCAGGTGATCTGCCTGCCTTGGCCTCACAACGTGTTGGGTTTACAGGCATGAGCCGCTGCACCCAGCCCCTAGTCACTTTTTCTACCATGTATATGCTAGCAATTTCAAAATGTATGTCTCTTGTTCAGATCTCTCTCCTTAATTCCAGATTTCCATATCAGCCTGCCTACTTGACATCTCTATTTGGTTAGCTATTGGGTATCACACACTTGTCAGACCCAAAATTGGGCTACTGATGGCCTTCCTGAAATCTACATCTCATGTAGTCTTTCCTACTTTGGTTAAGGGCAACTCTTCCAGTTTCTCTGCCAAAAATCTCAGTGTCATTCTTGACTTATCTCTCTCTCTCTCTCTGACACCTCACATCTAATCTCTCAGTAAATCTTGTCAGGTCTACCTGAAGAATATGTCCAGAAGCCAGTCATATCTTCTACATCTGAGCCACCCTCATCTGCAGTCTACATGAGTGTCACAGACTGGCAATTGATAGTCGTGGCTTTTAAAAACTTCCCTTTTCATCAATTCTTAACTCAGTGGATGTACTTAAAATAGAAGTCAAATTGTGTCAGTCCTCTGCCCCAGCCCTTCTGATTGCCTCCCATTTCACTCTGAGTATGTGTCAAAGTTCCTCCTAATTATCTCCCTTGCTCTGCTTCAGCCGCACTGAAATTCTTGCCATCCTTTATCTACCCCTAGTGCTTAAAGACTCCAAGCACACCTCTGTACTTGGCAGTTCTCTGTGTCTGGAATGCTTTTTCCACAGATATCCTTCTAGCTTACTCTTTCCATTCCTTCAGTTCTTTATTTAAAACCTCCTTTCTACTAAGAAGTAGAAAAAGGGTAAAAAGAAACACATTATGGAACAACCACTTTCTGAGGAAGAACCATGTACTACCTGGACGCATCATGCTTAAGATTCAACTGGGAGCGTACCAGGGAGGCTCTCTAATGCAACCAAGGGAAGGTTCAATGAAACAAAGTGATTTATCATCTCTAACTTCAAACCCATTTGTATCTTGACATCAACGCTGTTAACCTTATATCATTTCTTAGAGTCTTTGATATACAAATAAAAGGTTTTTGTATTAGAAAAAAAAAAAATCCCGTTTGTCAGCAGAGACTTTTCTGACCATCTCAACTTTCCCACCACCCTCCCCATCAAACACGTAAACATTTCATTTTACTGCTTTAGTTTTTCTCCTCTAACGTACTGTATATTTTGTCTTCTCTGTCCGTTGTTATTGTGTGTTTATCTCACTCTCATGCATAGGGATTTTATTTTTCACTACCATATCCTCACTGCCTAGAAAAAGGCCTAGCATATTGGATGTAGCTACCTAATAAATCCTTATTAAATGAGTGAGTGGAGTTTATCCTGGGCATATTGTTTGATTGATTCTCACTTTTTAAAAAGTTTGACATGGTTCACTCTAATAGTTTTGCCTGGTAATTATACGCATTTTAAAAATTGTTTTGGCTCTTTATAATAAGCTACATTCTTTATACTAATTTTTTTATTTAGGGATGAAAAGCCCAATATTGTGGTTATTCATTATTTATTCTTTTACTAGTAATCATAATTGTAATTATGGTAAACTGAGTCAGAGGAATTGCAAACTTTACTAGTATTTGATTTGATTTGATTTTTGAGATGGAGTCTCACTCTATCTCCCAGGCTGGAGTGCAGTGGTGGGGTCTCAGTTCACTGCACCCTCCACCTCCTGGGTTCATGCATTTCTCCTGCCTTAGCCTCCTGAGGAGCTGGGATTACAGGGGCATGCCACCACGCCTGGCTAATTTTTGTATGTTTAGTAGAGACAGGGTTTCACCATGTTGGTCAGGCTGGCCTCACACTCTTTACCTCAGGTGATCCACCCACTTCGGCCCTTCAAAGTGCTAGGATTACAGGCGTAAGCCACTGCACCTGGCCACTCACTTTTTATGTTTTTAAAAATTGGGGTGGCACATTTAATGGACTTACAAATTCTTTTCAAGGGAGTATGAACCTTTGGTATTTGAAATAAAAAGGCAGAGTTGGAATTTTTTTGCTTCCTATAGTAAGAGGAATACTGGTCAGGCACTGGCTCTTCTGATGGAGCAGGTGCTGCTGCTTGGCTGTATTTCAGAAGCAAGCTGCTCCCATCTGTATTGGTTGGTGAGCAAGACCAGTGGTCATTGATTGGTTGACTAGATTTCAAACTGGCTCTGGGTGACTTCTTGTTACCATTGGTACAGTTCATTTCTTTCCTAAGTTAGACTCAACTTTAACTGAACATTTTTGGTTTAAAAGTTGCCTTCAATTAACTATGGTCAAAATGAATCCATTTTATATTCCAGAATTTTAGACCTCATTTTAAAATTTTGGTCGAGATGAATTCTTAATAATAGCTCTCAGGAAGATCTGTTTTCTTTTTTTTAAAATACATATTTCTCTGTATAATTTATTCCTTAAAATTATTTGTCTTGTTTCTGTTTTTGGTATTTCTAGAAGCTTTTGCTCAAGTCTTAACATAATCTCCAGTAGGAGATTTTAGTCTCTTTGTCAGTTAATATATGCATATGGTAGTGATATTCTCTTTTTAAATTCCTTTTCTTTTCTTGTCACTGTCTTCTCTGTATAATAAGTGATATTCTTTTTTTTTTTTTTTTTTTTTTTTTTTTTTGAGACGGAGTCTTGCTCTGTCGCCTAGGCTGGAGTGCAGTGGCCGGATCTCAGCTCACTGCAAGCTCCGCCTCCCGGGTTTACGCCATTCTCCTGCCTCAGCCTCCCGAGTAGCTGGGACTACAGGCGCCCGCCACCTCGCCCGGCTAGTTTTTTGTATTTTTTAGTAGAGACGGGGTTTCGCCGTGTTAGCCAGGATGGTCTCGATCTCCTGACCTCGCGATCCACCCGTCTCGGCCTCCCAAAGTGCTGGGATTACAGGCTTGAGCCACCGCGCCCGGCCAATAAGTGATATTCTTATACATTTTTACCTCATTAAAAATAATTACAGTTTTCAGGTCATGTGATGCCAACATGTTTGTTCCTTTTGCTTGGTGTGTGCGCTGCTATTCAGGCTCTTTTGTGATTCTACAGGAATGGCAGCTTTTTAAAATAACTCTGTGAAGAATGACATTGGTACTTGGATAGAAACTGTATTGGATCTGTAGACTGCTTTGGGCACTATGGTCATTTTCGCAATATCAATGCTGTCAGTCCAGGAGCATAGGATGTATGTTCATTTATTTGTGTCATCTCTGATTTTCTTCAGTGGTGTTTTCCAGTTATCCTTTTATAGCTGACTCACCTGCTTCGTTAAGTATTTTCCTAGGTATTTTACTCTTTTGCAGCCATTGTCAAAGGGACTGGGTTCTTGTTGTGACGCACAGCTTGGCTGTAGGTGCTGTATAGTGGTACTACTCATTGGTATTTGTACATTTTGTAGCCTCTGAGACTTTACTGAATTCATTTATCAAGTCTAGGAGTGTTTTGTAGGAGTCTTTAGGGTTTTCTAGGGATAAGATCATATCATTGGTGAAGAGATAGTTTGACTTTCTTTTTTCCAATTTGAATGTCCTTTATTTCTCTTGCCCAGTTGCTCTGCTTAGGACTTCCCAGTTTTATTCTTAATATGCATGAAATAAAAGTAAAATTGAAAGTGATTAAGGATTAGTTTATTTCACATCTCTGTTGCATACACAGATAAAATTAATTCAAAGTTGTGTGTTAAAAACACAATATTAGACCCTGTCTTGTTCCAAAAGGAATTTCTAAGTTGTCTATAAAATACAGAGGAATCAAGAATATAAGTGGAAAGTGTTTCCAAAAAATAAAGATAAAAATATGGGTTAACACAGGGCTTCCCAATCCCCAGGCCATGGACCAGTACCAGTCCCTGGCCTGTTGGGACCTGGGCCACACAGCAGGAGGCTAGTGGCAGGTGAGCAAGCAAAGCTTCATCTGTTTAAAGCCACTCTCTGTCACTCACAGTACTGCCTGAGCTCCTCTTCCTGTCAGATCGGTGGTGGCATTAGATTGTCATAGGAGTGTGACTCAAACCCTCTTGTAAGCTGCTTACACAGGGGATCTAGGTTGTTCACTCCTTATGAGAATCTAATCCTTTATGATCTGTCACCACCTCCTGTCACCCCCAGATGGGACCATCTAGTTGCAGGAAAACGAGCTGAGGCTCCCAGTGATTCTACATTATGGTGAGTTATATAATTATCTCATTATATATAAGTAATAATAGAAATAATGTGCACAATGAATGTTATGTGCTTGAATCATCCTGCAACCATCCCCCAACTCAGGTCCACAGAAAAATTACCTTCCACAAAACCAGTCCCTGGTGCCAACATGGTTGGGGAGAGCTGGGTTAACGGATGTGAGATCCTTTTGCCTTGTCTTGGATTAATGTGCAGATATACATTGTGTGAATGACATCTGATGGCACCATCTTGCCCTGTAGATCATTTTAGGGACACCTCCAGTATTTCATGAAGATCAAAATTTCTTCTAGTGATGAAAAAAATGATACCCAGAAGCAAGTTTCGGAAGAACAGATCGCTGGATTGTCACAAGAAGAGATTCTGACTAATAAACAAGAGCAGATGGAAATGGCTGAAAAGAAAATGAATTCTGAGGTATTTTCTTTAGTCATTTTCAAATGTTTTAATATGTGTATTTATTTAAAAAAACAACTTTATGTATTTTGGAAAGTATAAAGGATTTTTAAAACATATATATATATACACATATGTGTGTATACATATACACACACACTCCAAATATCCTTTATCATATATATATGTACATACAGGATAAAACCATATTCTTAATTCAACTGCATTTGACTGCAACAGTCAAGTAGTTATCTTCACAATGGCCTCAATCCAAAGGAGAAGCATTTCATATTTTTCCTAAGAATTGATGATCTTTCCAATATCAAAAATAAGTTTTGCTACTAACAAGAGAATTCTCATATATCTAACCTGAGAGATAACAGTGAGATTCTTTCTGAACAACTCTAACGCTGACAGTAAAATTAATAGCCTAAACATTAAGCTGCATCACAGAGGATAAATTCTGAGAGACAAGATGGGGCAGGCCCCCATCTTTCCTGTTCAGGCAACTTAGTCATTCTAGTGTGTGGGCTTTGGAGACTACAAACCCACCAGGGGCAGAAGAGATCCTGCAGCACGGCACAGCTGCTTTACCAAATCATGGTCTGACTGCTTCTGTAAGCAGGCTCCTGATCCTGTTCCCCATCACTGGACAGGACCTCCCACCTAAGGCCTCCAGCTACCCCCACCAGTGTTCTCTGGCCAACGGAGATTTGAAACCTTCCTGGGACATCTAATTCTCAAATCAGCTCCGGGAGGCAGATGTTCCTATTCCCTTTTTACAGAGTGGGGAGACTGAGACTGAGAAGGGTTCCATCTCTCATCCCCAGGTCACACAGCTATAGGTGACCAGGCTGGGATTTGAATTCAGGCTGTCTGATGCTCCAGAGCCCAGGCTCCTTATCGGTAGGCTATTCTGCCTTTAAAATGCACAGTCGAGGCTGCACATGCTGGCTCATGCCTATAATCCCAGCACTTGGGGAGGCCAAGGCAGGAGGGCTGCTTGAACCTAGGAGTTCAAGACTAGCCTTGGCAACACAGGGAGAACCCGTGTCTCCAAAAAAAAAAAAAAAAAAAAATTGTTGGACATGGTGGCGTGCGCTGGTCGTCTTAGCTACTTGGGAGACTGAGGTGGGAGGATGGTTTGGGCCTGGGGAGTCAAGGCTGTAGTGAGCCAAGATCGCACCACTGCACTCCAGCCTGGGCGACAGAGTGAGACCCTGTCTCAAAAATAAGTTAAACAAACAAATGAAAAAAGCCAAATATACAAGGTCACATATTATGTGATTCCATTTATATGAAACGTCTAGAACAGGCAAATCCACAGAGACAAAAAGTAAGTTAGTGGTTTCCAGGGGCTGAGGGGAGGAGGGAACAGAAGGCGAATGACTTCTCACTGGTATGAGGTTACTTTTTGGGGTGATGAAAATATTCTGGAATCAAAGAGTGGTCACGGTTGCGCAATTTTGGGAATATACTAAACTCCGCTGAATTGTACATGTTAAAATTGTGAATTCTATGATATGTGAATTAGATTTCAATTTTTAAAATAATAGTGCAAATTATTATTATTATTATTATTAGTAGTAGTAGTAGTAGTAGTAGTAGTAGTAGTATTTTGAGACAGAGTCTCACTCTGTCACCCAGGCTGGAGTTCAGTGGCGCAATCTTGGCTCACTGCAACTTTTGCCCCCTGGGTTCAAGCGATTCTCCTGCCTCAGCCTCCCAAGTAGCTGGGATTACCAGTGCAAGCCACCACACCTGACTAATGTTTGTATTTTTAGTAGAGACAGGGTTTCACCATGTTGGCCAGGCTGGCCTCAAAACTCCTGACCTCAAGTGATCTGCTTGCCTCAGCCTCCCAAAATGCCGGGATTACAAGCATGAGCCACCATGTCTGGCCATAATGTTTTATTTTTAATGTTTTTACAGATGGGATCTTGCTATGTTGCTCATACTGGGCTCAAGCAATCTTCATACCTTAGCCTCCCAAGTAGTTGGGATGACAGGCACACACCACTGTGCCTGGCTTGGTGCCAGTTAAGCTGATGGTACACAAACGTGCCCTGGAGCCCCTGCAGATCTCGGACATGAGCCTAGATTCCAAGCATGGCTAGGCCACCTGCTCTGTAACTTGGGTGAGTCCCTGTGGCCCCGAGAGAAGGTACCAAGACGTAAAGATATAAGGAGGTGAGGGATGGGGCCATGCTGCTCTCTGCAGTGGGAGTGTCCCAGGCAGTGGGAACAGGAAGTACCAAGCCCCTGGGGATCATGGAGGCGGCCAGTGTGGCTGCAGTGGAGGGAGAGAGAGGAAGAGAAAGTTAGGGAAGTGGCAGGGACCAGAGCACGTGGGGCTTAGAGGCCACTGTAGGCATTTCTTTTTGTTTTTTTGTTTGTGTGTGTGCTTGGTTTTGAGAGAGAGTCTCACTCTGTTGCCCAGGCTGAAGTGCGGTGGTGCAGTCATGGCTCGCTGCAGCCTTGAACTCCTGGCCTCAAGTGATCCTCCCACCTCAGCCTCCTAAGTAGCTGAACTACAGGCACGTGCTACCACACCCGGCTATTGTTAAAACTTTCTAGAGATGAGGTCTCCCTATGTTGCCCAGGCTGGTCTCCAACTCCTGTTCTCAAGTGAATCTCTAGCTTCAGCCTCCCAAAGCACTGGGATTACAGGTATGAGCCACTGCACCCGACCATTAGGTGTTATTTCCTGCAGAGGCCAGCTGGCGCAGGCCTACCTCTGACTGGTGGCCTCATAGTCAGGCTGAGTGGGGTCCTTCATCCCATGAAGCTGGCCCACCGCCCTCTCCTTGTCCAGATAGACACCTCATACCAGCTTCACTCCCAAGGCCAGACCGGCCCTGTGTGCGGCCTCTGCGTCCCTCCCCAGCCGCTCGAATGTGTCCTGTAGGGCACGCGGGCAGGTTCTGGTAGGTCAGGGTGTGCAGACCCCAGCCTGCACGTCCCGGGCTGTTCCAGCGCACGGCCAGGGCAGCCACCAGCAGCGAGAGCGCGGGTTCAGTGAGGTGTACTCCGCATCCACCAGGAGCCGCACATGCTTGGCCCGGGCATACTGAGGGTGACAGAGACGGCGGTCAGGGTCCTGGGTGTCCAGCAGGGGCAGTGGAGCCAGACCCCAGCAGGAGGAGTTACCTGGGCCACCGGATGCAAGCGGCTGAGGGAGACCTGGAGGTACTGGTTCTGCTCGTAGTTGAGGCAGGAGACCTGGAGGTTCTACGGGGCAGCAGGGGAAGTGGGAAAAAGCTTAGAAGTTGCTAGAAATCTAAAAATGAGCAATATTAGTTAGGTACTTTTTATTGAGGGAGTTATGAGCCTAGAATCAGGGTCTGAATCCAGGCTCCACCACCTATTGTGTGACTTGGGTAAGTTATATAACCTTTCTGGGCCTCAGTTTTTGTTTGTTTGTTTGTTTTTTGAGATGGAGTATTGCTCTGCTGCTCAGGTTGGAGTGCAGCGGCATGGTCTCAACTCACTGCAACCTCTGCCTCCTGGATTCAAGTGATTCTCCTGCTTCAGCCTCCCAAGTAGCTGGGATTACAGGTGCTCGCCACCATGCCCGCCTAATATTTGTACTTTTAGTAGAGATGGGTTTTCACCATGTTGCCCAGGCTGGTCTCAAACTCCTGACCTCAAGTGATCCAACCACCTTGACCTCCCAAAGTGCTGGGATTACAGGCGTGAGCCACCGTGCTCAGCTCTCCCTGCTACTCTTTGAACACGACGGGCAACTTCCCACCTCCAGGCCTTTACCTGCTGCCATGTTTCCTTCAAGTATTTGCTCTAATGTCACTTTCTCAACATGGTTTCCCAGCTATACATTGGCAACTTCTCTTCCTGTTCCTCAGCCTTATTTTCCCCTACTTGTTACGTGCTGATTTTTGTTTTGTTTTGTTGAGACAGAGTCTTGCTGCGTTGCCCAGGCTGGAATGCAGTGGTGCGATCATGGTTCACTGCAGCCTCTACCTCCCCAGCTCAAGCAATCCTCCTGCTTCAGCCTCCCAAGTACTTAGGACCACAGGCACCCACCACCACGCCTGGCTAACTTTTTACTATTTGTAGAGTCAAGGTCTTCCTATGTTGCCCAGGCTGGTCTCAGACTCCTGGGCTCAAGCGATCCTCCCACTTCAGCCTCCCAAAGTGCTGGGATTCTGACTTTGGTTTTAATTATTGTCTCTTGCCCCTGACTTGCAAGGAAGTGCCTCGAGGTCAGGGATTTCACCTTCATGCCCCCTCAGACCCTAGCACCGTGTCTGGAACAAGATAGATGTTCAGCAAACACTTCGGGAGTGGATACGCTTGTAACATGGAAGTAACAATTATTCCTAACTCACAGTCTTATGCAGATTCATCTGGCTGAATGTGAGCTGCTGGTGACTCCAGGGAGTCTGGCTGGGTTCAAAGAAGTTGGGAAATGGAAGAAAGAGGAACAGGTGGGGCTGAAAGCTTTATTATATCCAATAAGGTCGATATAGATGACAGGCCTAGGCTTGCTCATGGAATCTGGAGGCAGGTTGGGCTGGAAGCTGCAACCCTCCCACGGTGGGGAGAATGCTGCCTCCTGGAGGAGGGAAAAGCTGGGGGCAGCAGCCTGGTTTCCTCTTCCCCCAACAGAGGATTGTCTCCCCCTTGACTTGGGACATAGTCTCAGGCCCTCAGGGAGCTATTTCAGACACCCATCAAATATTTAACTCATTTAATCTTTTTTTTTTTTTGAGACAGAGTCTCGCTCTGTCACCCAGGCTGGAGTGCAGTGGCCGGATCTCAGCTCACGGCAAGCTCTGCCTCCCGGGTTTACGCCATTCTCCTGCCTCAGCCTCTCGAGTAGCTGGGACTATAGGCGTCTGCCACGGCGCCCGGCTAGTTTTTTGTATTTTTTAGTAGAGACGGGGTTTCACCATGTTAGCCAGGATGGTCTCGATCTCCTGACCTCGTGATCCGCCCATCTCGGCCTCCCAAAGTGCCGGGATTACAGGCTTGAGCCCCCGCGCCCGGCCAACTCATTTAATCTTTACCACCCTCTGATGTAGCAACTGTTATTGTCCCCCATTTTCTAGATGGGGAAACTGAGGCACAGAGCAGGGAAGTCACTTGTCAAAAGTCACACAGCTAACTCAGGGCAGACCTGAGGTTTGAACCTCAGCCTTTCCAGAGCCTGGGTCTTTCTCTCTTTTCCTTCCCTCCCTCCCTTCATTCCTTCCTCTCTGCCTTTCTCCCTTCCTTCCTTTCCTTCTTTTTTTTTTTTTTTTTTTTTTTTTTTTTTTTTTTTTTTTTTTTTGAGACAGGGTCTCACTCTGTCTCCCAGGCAAGAGTGCAGTAGTGTGAGTTCAAGTGATTCTCCTGCCTCAGCCTCCTGAGTAACTGGGACTACAGGCAAGTGCCACCATTTCTGGATAACTTTTGTTTTTAGTAGAGATGGGGTTTTACCATGTTGTCCAGGCTGGTCTCAAACTCCTGACCTCAAGTGATCCACCCCCACTTAGCCTCTCAAAGTGCTGGGATTACAGGCATGAGCTACGGCACCTGGCCCTCTTCCTTTTTCTTTTTTCTTTTTATTAGAGACAGCGTCTCTCATTCTGTCGCCCAGGCTGGAGTGAATTTTTAGCTCAATTTTTAGCTCACTGCAGCCTCAAACTTGCCAGCTCAAGCAATCCTCCCACCTTAACCTGCCGAGTAGCAAGGATTACAGGTGCCTGCCACCACATCCAGCTAATTTTAAGGATGTTTTTGTAAAGACGAGGGCTTACTGTATTACTCAGGCTGGTATTGGCCTCCTGAGCTCAAGTGATCCTCCTGCCTTAGCCTCCACACCAGGTGTGCACCAGCACACAGGCTAAGTTTTTAATTTTTTGTAGAAATAGGGTCTCACTATGTTGCCCGGGCAGGTCTTGAACTCCTGGGCTCAAGTAAGCCTCCAATTTCAGCCTCCCAAAATGCAGATTACACGCATGAGGCACCGCACCCAGCCTGCTTAAAACCAAGAAGTTACTGTCACTCTCCCCACAGGAATAAACTAAAGCTCATGAAGAGATGAACTCCTTACTTTCCCAAGCTGAGTTTCTGAACCATGAAATCTTGTTTCTATGTGTTCTCTGATACACTTTATAAATTACAAATAAGGCCAGGTACAGTGGCTTACGCCTGTAATCCCAACACTTTTGGAGGCCAAGGCAGGCGGATCACAAGGTCAGGAGTTCAAGACCAGCCTGGCCAACATAGTGAAACCCCATTTCTACTAAAAATACAAAACTTAGCTGGGCATGGTGGCACACACCTATAGTTCCAGCTACTCGGGACGCTGGAGCAGGAGAATCGCGTGAACCTGGGAGACGGAGGTTGCAGTGAGCCGAGATTGCAACACTGCACTCCAGCCTGGGCAACAGAGCCAGAGGCCATCCCCCGCCCCTGACAAAAAAA
Source organism: Rhinopithecus roxellana (assembly GCF_007565055.1). Classification (NCBI taxonomy): domain Eukaryota; kingdom Metazoa; phylum Chordata; class Mammalia; order Primates; family Cercopithecidae; genus Rhinopithecus; species Rhinopithecus roxellana. The sequence goes on along the minus strand of NW_022142117.1, from coordinate 84,092 downwards.
AAAAAAAAAAGGCCGGGCGCGGTGGCTCAAGCCTGTAATCCCAGCACTTTGGGAGGCCGAGTCGGGCGGATCATGGGGTCAGGAGATCCAGACCATCCTGGCTAACCAGGTGAAATCCCCTCTCTACTAAAAAATACAAAAAACTAGCCGGGCGAGGTGGCGGGCGCCTGTAGTCCCAGCTACTCGGGAGGCTGAGGCAGGAGAATAGCGTGAATCCGGGAGGCGGAGCTTGCAGTGAGCTGAGATCCGGCCACTGCACTCCAGCCTGGGCGACAGAGGGAGACTCCATGCACTCCAGCCTGGCGACAGAGGGAGGCTCCATCTGAAAAAAAAAAAAAAAAAAAAAAAAAGAGCTGAGCGCAGTGGCTCACGTCTATAATCCCAGCACTTTGGGAGGCTGAGGCGGGCGTTTCATCTGAGGCCAGGAGTTCGAGAGCAGCCTGGCCAACATGGTGAAGCCTCGTCTCTACTAAAAATACAAAAATTAGCCGGGCGTGATGGCGGGCGCTTGTAATCCCAGCTACTCAGGAGGCTGAAGCAGGAGAACCTGGGAGACGGAGGTCGCAGTGAACCGAGATCACACCACTGCACTCCAGCCTGGGCGACAGAGCAAGACTCTGTCTTAAAATAATGATAATAAATAGATAAATAAAAATTACAAATAAAAAAATTAGAAAAAGAAACATCAGCATGTGCACTGTAGCGCTGTTTGGGAGGGTGGAGACACAGAGGCCACCCAGGGGTTCACCCCAGGAGAGGTAAACCGTGCAGCAGCCAGTGGCACAAGGATTCTTGAGGCACTAGCCTGTGCAATACAGTGTGACCCTTTATCTACAAAAAATTTTAAAAATTAGCTGGACGTGGTGGCTTATTCCTATAATCCCAACTACTTGGGAGGCTTAGGTGGGAGGATTCCTAGAGCTCAGGAGTTCGAGACTACAGTGAGCTGTGATCATGCCACTGCCCTCCAGCCTGGGTGACAGAGACAGACCCTGTATAAAAACAAAACCAAAACAAAACTTTGTGTGGATCTTAGTATCAATGGAAAAAATAAGAAGTAGAGTGAGACAGCTGATACAATGCTTTTGTGTAAATTTAAAACATTCTCTCGATTGATGGAGATGGGCAGGAGGGAACTTCACAGTGATGGAAATGTTCTAAATCTTTTTCTTTTTCTTTTTTTTCTTCCTTTTTTTTTTTTTTTTTTTGAGACAGAATTTTGCTCTTTTTGCCCAGGCTAGAGTGCAATGGCATGATCTTGGCTCATTGCAACCTCCGCCTCCTGGGTTCAAGTGATTCTTTTGCCTCAGCCTCCCCAGGAGCTGGGATTACAGGCGCACGACACCATGCCCGGCTAATTTTGTATGTCTAGAGACAGGGTTTCACGATGTTGGCCAGGCTGTTCTTGAACTCCTGACCTCCAGTAATCCATCTGCCTCAGCCTCCCAAATTATTGAGAGTACAGGCATGAGACACCGCTCCCGGCCATGTTCTAAATCTTGATAGGGATTTGGATTGCTCAAGTGTGTGTTTTGGTCAAGGTTCATCAAGGGGCACATTTACAATGTGTGTAGTTCATTGTTTTACCTTGAAAGAAAAAAGTACTGGGAATAATTATTGGGCTCTATAATGAGCCCATTATTCACATCCTGAAGCATTCAGGGGGAAAACATACTGAGGTCTGCAATTCACTTTGAAATGCACCAAAAAAATAAGATGGATTGATGGATGGATAGAGGAATAGAGGGACAGATATGATTTAAAGCGAGTATAGTTAAAGGTGGCAGGTACATGGATGTTCATGTACAATTCTTTTTACTTTTCTGTATATTTGAAAATTTTTATAATAGAATATTGGGGAAAATATGCCCCCCACGAATGGTATACACCTGGCAAAACAAAATCATAGAAACAAAAACATATGCATTATACAAGACAGGAGGCTGAGTGTGATGGTTCACACCTATAATCCCAGAACTTCGGGAGGCTGAGGCTGGGGGACTGCTTGAGGCCATGAGTTAGAGACCAGCCTGTGCAACACAGTAAGACAGAGAGAGAGAGAGAGAGGAGGGAGGAGAGAGAGAAGGAAGGAGGGAAGGAAGGAAGGAAGGAAGGAAGGAAGGAAGGAAGGAAGGAAGGAAGGAAGGAAGGAAGGAAGGAAGGAGGGAGAGAGGGAGGGAGGGAGGGAGGGAGGGAGGGGAGAGAGAAGGAAAAAGAAAAGAAGGAAGGAAGGAAAGAGAGAGAGAGAAAGGAAGGAAGGAAGGAGAGAGAGAGAAAGAAAAAGGAAGGAGTGAGAGAGAAAGAAAGAAAAAAAGATGGAGTAAGGTTGAAATAGAATATAGAGATAAAAAGGAAATAATGATTGAATGAACAAACTAAGATCCCATTGGCCTAATCAGAACTTACACCCAGCCAGCTCACACCCGTGCGGCTGTGTTGACTGAGGACACATTGAAGTACCTCTTTCTAGCTGATAAACAGCTTCTATCCCAGTCCCTTCTCTTGAGAGCCTCCAGCCTCCAGGCTCCTCCCTGAGAACCCAGATGACCCTGATTCCATCCATTTCTACCATGCCTGGGAGCTACAGCTGCATTTCTGCTGGCTGCTGCAAGGCTGGAGGTGGCCGTGAGCATTTTGAACATCTGGTGTGCCGTGTGGTCGCATTCTGAGTCCAAGGCACTCTGTCCCCGACAGTCCCGCTTGAGATCCTTACCTGCCCAGAGTCCATGGCTTCAGCCAGCCTCTCGGGGCTCAGCTCCAAAGAGGCTCCTGGCCTTCTGACCCATGAGGCTAGCTCCTTCTGAAATGGGGTGGTAGGTGGGGTGGTTTGCGGAGCCCGGTGGGCAGCCGTGCCCTCCTGGCACCATCTTTGCACTCCTTACACAGAGCCGAGCGCTGGTCAGCGCCGTCACCTTCAGCTGCATGAGGCTGGCCTCAGCCAGGCTGGGGGGCTCCAGGAGGTCCCGCGACAGGTCCACACACCGCAGCATAGCGCCGAGGTTCCCCTCGTACCAGGCCTCACTGCCCAGCCAGCAGGCGTCAGGTCCCGACCTGCGAAGCCCCTTCCTGCGTCCTCCCAGCCTCCCTGGGCCCTGGCTCCCTACTCACCTGCTCTTGGCAGCAGAGTCCGGCTCCTCCTCAGTGGGCACTGCCAGCAGTGGTCGGAGGCTGAGGGTCCGCAGCTGCTGCACGCAGCCCCTCACCTCCTCTGCCGTCTCACCAGCCACAAACTGCCCATAAACGGATGCTCGGAGAAACGCACCTGAGAGCTGGGAGCCCAGGAGGAGTCACTGAGACCAGGCCTGGAGCTGGGTGACAGAGAGCGAGGGCTCAGTGCCAGGCTATGGGGAGCCTCCAGGCTGGTCCTCGGGATCACTGCTCACCATCAGCCTGTGAGTGACCAGTGGGGGCCAGGCACACAGCCGGAGAACCAGCAAGGCCCGTGTCAGCTCTCCTGTGCCCTTGAGTTGGAAGACACCACCATCAAAACTCAGGGGCTGCCAGCCCCTCGCCAGGGGACTAGCTTGGGAACAGAGCAGGTAACAGGTCTGGAGCATCCTGGGTCCCTGGCTGCCTCCACACCAGGGAAGGTGCCCTGGAGGCAGCAGGTTCACCAACTGCCCCTTGCTCAGACTGGGGGCAGTGACTGATTAACTGGGCAAAGCCTCAGGATCACAGGCTCCTTGAGAGCAATTAATTATTAACAAATGGGGACAGAGTTCAGAGTAACGGTAACGGGAGGTGAACCCCCAATAACAGCCCCCAACAATCCTCAGCACAACAGTCTGCACTTACTAGGTAATCACCACGTGCTGGGGAAAACAGGGGCTCCGGGGCAAGGATCCCTGGGTTCAGGACATTGGGCTTTGTGATCCAGGACGAGCTACTTAACTGCTTTTGTGGCAATTGCTTCCTCCACCTCCCAAGTAGTGGGATTACAGGTGCGTGTGATCACACTGAGGGTAATTTTTAATTGTTTTTTTGGTAGAGACAGAGTCTCACTGTGTTACCCAGGCTGGTCTTGAACCCCTGGACTCAAGCAGTCCTCCCACCTCGGCCTCCCAAAGTGCTGGGATTTCAGGCATGAGCCACGGCACCTGGTTCTCACATTGTAAGTCTTTTTTAAAAGCTATAACATATGTTTATACATTCCTGAATGTACATTTCACCAAAAAAGTTAAAAAAATTAATCATAATATCAGTTTCCCAGAGCTGTTGTGTGGATCCAATTAATGGACACATACAACCTGGTACACAATCTGTGTTCAGTAAGCACTGGCTGTGGTCATTAAGTGCTGTGTGTATACAATCTCACTGATGCTTGTCTTCATGATGAAGCATGTACCATGGTTTGGGGATCCCCTGGTTTGGGGATCCCCAAGGCCACATCAGGTTCAATCATTCTCTAGAAAGACTCACAAAACTCAGAAAAGCCATGAGACTCACGGTTATGGTTTGTTACAGTGAAAGGATACAGATTAAAGTTAGCAAAGGGAAGAGGCACAAGGAGACACCAGGAGCAAGCTTCTAGTCATGCTCTCCCAGTGGAGTCAAGAGATCAGTGCTCAATTTTCCCAGCACGCATTGAGAATTGCAGTCAGGGAAGCTGACCAGAGCCTTGATGACCAGGGTTTTTATTGGGGTCACACGGGCATGGCTGACTTCCTGCATGACCGACCTTGTCTCTAGCTCCTCCAGAGGTCAAGCTGATACTGCATGGCCCAAGGTCCCCAGATAAACAGAGATACTCTTTTAAAAACATTTTTGAGACAGAGTCTCACTCTGTAACCCAGGCTGGAGTGCAGTAGCACGATTTTTGGTTCACTGCAACCTCCGCCTCCCAGGTTCCAGCAATTCTCCTACCTCAACCTCCCAAACAAAAATACTTTTATCAAGCAGGATAGTACAAAGGCTTAGAGGTTACCTCCCAGGAGCTGAGCCAGGTTAATCCTCGCTCAATTCACAGATGTTAAAAGTGGAGGCTCAGCTGGGCACGGAGGCTCACGCCTGTAATCCTAGCACCTTGGGAGGCTGAGGCAGGTGGATCACCTAAGGTCAGGAGTTCAAGACCAGCCCAGCCAACCTGCTGAAACCCCGTCTCTACTAAAAATACAAAACTTAGCTGGGTGTGGTGGCATGCGCCTATAATCCCAGCTACTCAGGAGGCTGAGGCAGGAGAATCACTTGAACCTGGGAGGTGGAGATTGCAGTTAGCCGACATCACGCCACTGTACTCCAGCCTGGGCAACAAGAGCAAAACTCTGTCTCAAACAAACAAACAACAACAACAGAAAGTGGAGGCTCAGAGAGATGGAGACACCTGCCTAAAGTCACACAGCCAGTTGGTGGCCAAGTGCAGATTTAAGACCTCTTTCCCTGAGATGCCAGACTGTAAATTTTTTTTTCCTTTTTCTTTTTTTTTTTTTTGAGATGGAGTCTTGCTGTGTTGTCCAGGCTGGAGTACAATGGCACGATCTCAGCTCACTGCAACTTCCATCTCCTGGATTCAAGTGATTCTCCTGCCTCAACCTCTTGAGTGCCTGGGATTACAGGCGCACGCCACCACGCCCAGCTAATTTTTGTATTTTTAGTAGAGACAGGGTTTCACCATGTTGGTCAGGCCAGTCTCGAACTCCTGACCTCAAGTGATCCACCTGCCTCGGCCTCCCAAAGCGCTGGGATTACAGGCGTGAGCCACCATGCTGCCTGTAAGATTTTTACTATCTTTTCCTGCTATCTTTTCTTTAGTACATGATCCACAGAGCCGAGTGACAACAGCCAGGTTAGAATCCAGCAAAGCCTGAGCTTAAAAAGTCTTTTCAACTTTTTTTTTTTTCCTGTAGAGACAGGGTCTTGCTGTATTGCCCAGGCTAGTCTCAAACTCCTGGCTTCAAGGAATCCTCTCATTTTTGCCTCCCAAAGTGCTGGGATTACAGATGTGAGCCACCACGCCAGCCCTTTGAGCTTTTTTTAAAAAAAAATCACATGCATTGTTCATATTTTTAAAAACTAAAACAATACAAAAGGAAACAGAGTGGAAAGTTAGTCTTCCTCTCACTCCTGAATTTCTGTGCACCAGTTTCTTCACTCTAAGGTGACAGTGTATTCTTGCAGAGATTGTTCACGCATAGAAAGTTGCATGAACTTTCTACAGTTTCTATAGCACCTGTATATCTCCAGCACCTATATATCATCTTTATTCATTACGTACATGAAAAAATACTACTTGTGTTTTTGCACACTGCTTTTGAAATTTTTATTTTATTTTTTATTTATTCATTTTTGAGATAGGGTCTCATTCTGTTGCCCAGGCTGGAGTGCAGTGGCAGTTTCGGCTCACTGCAGCCTCAACCTCCCAGGCTCAGGTGATCCTCCCACCTCTGCCTCCTAAGTAGCTGGGACTATAGGCACATGCCACTATGCCCAGCTAAATTTAAAAAAAAAAAAAAGTTTTTTCTTTTCCTTTTTTTTGAGATGGGCGGTCTCCCTCTGTCACCCAGGCTGGAGTGCTCCAGCATGATCATGGCTCACTACAGCCTCAAACTCCTAGGCTCAAACAATCCTTCTACCTTGACCTCCCAAACACTGACCTTATAGGCATTAGCCTCTGTACTCAGTCTGCCTTTTTGGGTTTTTTTTTTGCTCCGTCTTGTTCTGTTGCCCAGGCTGCAGATCTCGGCTCACTGCATCCTCCACCTCCCAGGTTCAAGAGATTCTCCTGCCTCAGCCTCCCAAGTAGCTGGGATTACAGGCACGTGCCCCAAAGCCCAGCTAATTTTTATATTTTTAGTAGAGGCGGGGTGTCACCATATTAACCAGGCTGGTCTTGAATTCCTGACCTCAGGTGATCTGCTCACCAAGGCCTCCCAACGTGCTGGGATTACAGGCATTAGCCACTGTGCCCGGCCTTTTTTTTTTTTTTTTTTTTTTTTAACAATTATTTTGAAGGATCATTGACATCTCAGCACATATAGCTCTGATGTAAATTTGAAAGGTTTTATGTCATTTCTTCCTTTTGTCTTTGATAATTTACCAGTGAAGCCATCTGGACCTGGAATTTTCTTTGTGGGAAGGTTTTTAAATCATGAGTTTGATTTCTTTAATAAATATAGAGCTCTTTGAATTTTTTGTTTCATCCGTGTGAACATTCGTATGTTGTGTTTTTCAAGGAAATGTCATTTGTCAAATCTGTTGATGTTAAGTTGTTTATAGTATCCTCTATATTCTTTTAATGATTCCAGAATTTGTAGTGATAACCTCTCATTCTTAATACCGGTAATCCCTGCCCTCTCTCTTTTTTACTCTAACAGGGAATTTTATCACTCTTGTTGATCTTTTAAAAAAAAAAACCAATATTGCTCATTTGGTTTTTGTTTCGTTTTTCTTTTTTTGAGACAGAGTCTTCCTCTGTCACCCAGGCTGGAGTGCAATGGCGCGATCTCAGCTCACTGCAACTTCTGCCTCCCAGGTTCAAGCGTTTCTCCTGCTTCAGCTTCCTGAGTAGCTAGGATTATAGGCGCCCGCCACCACGTCCAGCTAATTTTTGTATTTTTAGTAGAGGCGGGGTTTCACCATGTTGGCCAGGCTGATCTCGAACTCCTGACCTCAGGTGATCCGCCTGCCTCGTCCTCCCAAAGTGCTGGGATTACAGGTGTGAACCATAGCCCCTTCCTCAATACTGGCTTCTTTAAGGAGTCCAGGCCAGTTGTCTTGTAGAATGCCTCCTATATTAGATTTGTCTGATTATATACTTATGATGTTATTTAATGTATTCCTTTATCTTGTATTTCCTGTAAACCAGAGTTTTGATCTAGAGCACAATGTATTAGACTACCTACTGGTGACCACTGTGTTGTCTCCAGAGTGCCCGGTCCCTAACCACCATGGTACTAGGCCTGCCAGGCTCATGAATGGCTTCGACAGGATAGCAGCAGACAGGGTGAGAAGCTGGGTTCTAAGCCCCCACACACTCACCATTGGGAGACCACAAGCAGCTAGAGTTGAGAGAGATATGTATTGGAAGAGGAGAGAGGCCTGAGGCAAAACAGTCTTTTTGGGATTAGCTTGTGAGGGACCTTGATTATTCTTTAGGAAAGGCTGCTGTTGGCCCGGCCTGGTGGCTCACGCCTGGTTCCCAGGAAGGCTCCTATCCCAGCGGCACTCTCCAGTGCTCAAGAATAAAGAAAAGAACTCCTTATATGCTCTGCCACCCCCAGTATCAGTGTCTCACCTGGGCTGCCCACTGAGATCACCTGGGGAGCCTCTTTCTTGTTACTTTTTAAATGATTGCTCACGGCAACCCCCGCCTCCTCGGTTCAAGCAATTTTTGAACCTGGGCCTCCCAAGTAGATGGAACTACAGGTGTGTGCCACCACACCCAGATAATTTTTGTATTTCTATTTCTATTTTATTTTATTTTATTTATTTTATTTATTTTATTTTATTTTATTTTTGAGACAGAGTCCACAGCCCAGGTTGGAGTGCAGTGGCGTTACTTCAGCTCACTGCATCCTCTACATCCTGGTTCAAGAGATTCTCTTGCCTCAGCCTCCCGAGTAGCTGGGATTACAAGTGTGCACCACCACGCCCAACTAATTTTTGTATTTTTAGTAGAGATGGGGTTTCACCATGTTGGCCAGGCTGGTCTTGAACTCCTTACCACTTTGGGAGGACGAGGCAGGTGGATTACAAGGTCAGGAGTTTGAGACCAGCCTGACCAACATGGTGAAACCCTGTCTCTACTAAAAATACAAAAAGTTAGCTAGGCGTGGTGGCGGGCACCTGTAGTCCCAGCTACTCCGGAGGCTGAGGCAGGAAAATCACTTGAAACAAGGAGGCAGAAGATGAAGTGAGCTGAGATCGCGCCACTGCACTACCAGCCTGGGCGACAAAGTGAGACTCTGTCTCAAAAAAAAAAAAAAAAAAAATTTAATAAAATTTAAAATGTTGTAGGTTTTTTCTTTGAAAAGGAAAATATACAATTACATGTTGTTGGCTGTGGATTTATTTGAAAAAAAAAAGAAAAAATATACAATTAGAAAAATTCTACTGTTAGGAATGAAGTCACCTTTAATTACAGGGAAATCATTTAGATCTTAATGTATTGTGTATTCCAGTGCTGTGGTGTAAAAACTTATTTTAGTCTGTGCTGATAAAAAATAGCATTATCATTTAACAGTTGGGGTGTATTTGTAAAAAACAAAATCAAAGAAAAATAAATATATTGACAAAAACATGAACTAGAAAGTTTAAGTGGTGGTCTGAAGAAAGTCTGTTCTTCATGGAAACAGGTAGACTTCTCAGCTATCCTGCTGTTCAATAGAAAGATGGAGCCAGGAGTGCTGGCTCATGCCTGTAATCTCAGCACTTTGGAAGGCCGAGGCGGGCGGATCACTTGAGACCAGGAGTTTGAGGCCAGCCTGGCTAACTTGGTTGAAACACCATCTCTACTAAAAATACAAAACACGAGCTGAGCCTGGTGGCAGGTGCCTGCAATTCCAGCTACTCGGGAGGCTGAGGCAAGAGAATTACTTGAACCTGGGAGGTGGAGGTTGCAGTGAGCTGAGATCATGCCATTGCACTCCTGGTTGACAAAGCGAGACAAGAAACGAAAGGAAGAGAAAGTAAGGGGAGGGGAGAGAAGGGAAGAGATGGGAGGGGAGGGAAGGGGAAAGAGAGAGAGATAGAGAGACAGAGAGAGAGGGGGAAGAGAGAGAGAGAGAGAGAGAGACAGAAAGAGAGAGAGAGAGAGACAGGAAAGAAAAGTAAAGGGAGGGAGGGAGGGAGGAATCCTCTTACTGGGCTTCTATTATGAAGCCTGTTTTTAAAATCACTTTTATTGAGACAGCATTTGTGTACAATAAAAATGCACCCATCTTAAGTGTACAGTTCAATGAGTTTTGACAAATCTGTGCATCCATGCAACCACCACCACAATCGTGATATAGAATATTTCCATCACCTAAGAAAGTTCTCCCATGCCGGCCGGGCGCGGTGGCTCAAGCCTGTAATCCCAGCACTTTGGGAGGCCGAGACGGGCGGATCATGAGGTCAGGAGATCAAGACCATCCTGGCTAACACGGTGAAACCCCGTCTCTACTAAAAAAAATACAAAAACTAGCCGGGCGAGGTGGCGGGCGCCTGTAGTCCCAGCTACTCGGGAGTCTGAGGCAGGAGAATGGCGTAAACCCGGGAGGCGGAGCTTGCAGTGAGCAGAGATCTGGCCACTGCACTCCAGTCCGGGCGACAGAGCGAGACTCCGCCTCAAAAAAAAAAAAAAAAAAAAAAAAAAAAAAAAAAAAAAAAAGAAAGTTCTCCCATGCCTTTTTGCAGTCAACCCTCCTCTCATGGCCCCAGGAAACCTCTGCTCTGCTCTCTGCCACCATAGATTAGTTTCACCTATTTTAGAATTTCTATAAATGAAAGCATACAGTATGTATTCTTTTCCTCTAGCTTCTTTTGTCTGTTTATTTTAATGCTTATAGAGCAAACTTATGTTTACATGCGTCATAGTTTATGTCTCCTGTGTTAGATAACTGTGGGAAATAATAATAGGATACAACATGGGTTCATAAATTCTACTTATTATTAGCTATTTTAGATGTCATGGAATGCAAAATGAACAGAGTTTTTAATATGTCTTTTCCCACTTCTGAAAACTTTACTTCATGAAGTACACAGGGACCCTCAGAATAGCATTTTATTTTTTATTTTTATTTTATTTTTATTTTTTGAGACAGAATCTCGCTCTGTCACCCAGGCTGGAGTGCAGTGGTATGATCTTGGCTCACTGCAACCTCCACCTCTTGGGTTCAAGCGATTCTCGTGCCTCAGCCTCCCAAGTAGCTGGGACTACAGGCATGCACCACTATTCCTAGCTAATTTTTTATATTTTTAGTAGAAATGGAGTTTCACCATGTTGGCCAGGCTGGTCTCAAACTCCTGACCTCAGGTGATCCACCTGCCTCGGCCTTCCAAAGTGCTGGGATTGTAGGCGTGAGCCACCGCACCCGGCAGCATTTCATTTTTGAGATGCTGTTTACAATCTGCCCTGTCCTTTCGCAGAAGTTTAGTTTCTAAAGCCAACCCCAGGATATACCTTGTTTCTAGTCTGGTACCAGCGGAACCATCTTCTGTCACTCAACCCCCTCCACGTCCTCTCCTGACAAAGCCGAGTCCCTTTGGGTTTTATGGAGCTCACCTAACCAGCTCGGCCCAGGCTGTAATGAAAGGGACCAGTGGAGTGTAAATTCCTGCAGGTGCAGGACAAGGGGGTTGAGAGGGCTCTCACACCAGATGTCCCCTCAGCTCGAAGGGCAGAGAATCAGCTTCCAGAGTGTCCAAGTCTCCTGCCACCTGGTCATAGATTCCTCTTGGATCCTGATATGCGTCTTCAGGCCAGCGGAGGTCCCAGGAGCCCTGACAGGCAAAAAGTGGAGTTAGAACCATGGAGAGATGCCCTGTAGGTCTTCACTGAAGATCTGGGGGATACACACCCCTGCTTAACTTCCCAGAAAAAAACTGTTTTAGCTTTTACTAAACCCCCAAAATATACGAAAAAGGAGTGCGTTATAATGAATGCCTATGATGAACTCCATGTGCTTATCGCCTAACTTCAATAATATCAGGCCAGGCACGGTGGCTCATGCCTGTAATTCCAGCACTTTGGGAGGACAAAGCAGGAGGATTTCTTGAGACCAGGAGTTCAAGACCAGCCTGGGCAACATAGTGAGATCCTGCATCTACAAAAAAATAATTTTTTTTTCTTAGGGTCTGGCTCTGTCACCCAGGCTGGAGTGCAATGGTTGCTCCCTGCAACCTCCACCTTCTGGGCTCAATCCATCCTCCTACTTCAGCCTCCGAAGTAGCTGGGACTACAGGCATGCACCACCACACCCAGCTAATTTTTGAATTTTTTTTTTTTTTTTTTTTTTCCCAGAGATGAGGCTTCCATTGTTGCCCAGGCTGGTCTTGAACTCCTAAGTTCAATTGAGCCACCCGTCTCAGCCTCCCAAAGTGCTGGAATTATAACTGTGAGCCACTGTACCCAGCCTATAAAAAATATTTTTTAAAAAATTAGCTAGGTGTGGTGGTGAGTGCCTATAGTCCTAGATACTCAGGAGGCTGAGGTAAGAGGATCACTTGAGCCCAGGAGGTCAAGGCTGCAGTGAGCCATGATTATGCCACTGTACTCCAGCCTGGTTGATAGAGTGAGACTATCTCAAAAAAAGAAAAAAGAAAAAACCAGTAGCAACCCTTGGTCAATTGATTTATCTATATTTCTACCTTATTCCCCTCCCACACTAACTGGATTATTTTGAAGCAAGCCCAAGATATCCAATGATTTCATGTTAGAAAAATAATGTAAATGTCAGAAATATAAAACCTTTAGGCTGAGCATGGTGACTCATGCTTGTAATGCTAGCATTTTGGGAGGTCAAGGCAGATGGATCACTTGAGGTCAGGAGTTCAAGACCAGCCTGGGCAATGGGCAAAACCCTGTCTCTACTAAGAATACAAAAATTAGCTGGGCATGATGGTGCATGCCTGTTAATCCCAGCTACTTGGGAGGCTGAGGCAGGAGAATCGCTTGAACTTGGGAGGCTGAGGTTGCAGTGCGCTGAGATTGTGCTACTGCACTTCAGCCTGGGTTACAGAGCGAGCCTCCATCTCAAAAATAAATAAATAAATAAAATTTTTAAAAATGAAAACTTTAAAAGTCCATGTTATCAGCTATGGCAACTATGGAATGTAAGTTATGATTCTATTGTCCTATGAATTTCCAAAACAGCTCCCTAATCGTAATAGAAGAGAAAAACAAAACAAAACAAACTAAAAACATGAAGGGTGGCCCTAACTGGGGATGTGTTTTGTTCTAGGGCTGGGAGAAAATGACTATTTTAGTTCAGCAGACTTTAAAGCAGATTGGCCCATGCTCCAAATATGGCCTGCCACCTGCTTTTCTTTTACTGCCCCAGAGCTAAGAATGGTTTTTATTATTTTTCTTTTTTTCTTTTCTTTTTTTTTTTTTTTTTGAGATGGAGTCTTGGTCTGTTGCCCAGGCTGGAGTGCAGTGGCGCAATCTTGGCTCACTGCAACCTCTGCCTCCTGGGTTTAAGCAATTCTTCTGCCTCAGCCTCCCGAGTAGCTGGGACTACAGGCGCCCGCCACAATGCCCGGTTAACTTTTTGCATTTTTAGTAGAGATGGGATTTCACCATGTTGGTCAGGTTGGTCTGCAACTCCTGGTCTAAAGTGATCCACCCGCCTCGGCCTTCCAAAGTGCTGGGATTACAGTCGTGAGCCACCGTGCCCGGCCCAGTTTTTCATTTTTTAATTGTTGGAGAAAAATGAAAAAAGATAACATTTGTGACACAGAAAAATTACATGAAGTTCAAATTACAGTGTCCAAAAATAAAGTTTTGCAGGAACATAGTCACAGTCATTCATTTATGCATCGTCTATGGCTGCTTTTACTTTACAGTGGCAGAGTTTGTGTAGAGTTTGAGGAAGACCGTATGTCTCACACAGCCCAAAGCGTTTACTATCTGGTCCTTTTCGGAAAAAGCCTGCAGCCTCCATGGCGCATCTCTAAAGAGAGCGCATGGCCGGGCGCGGTGGCTCAAGCCTGTAATCCCAGCACTTTGGGAGGCCGAGACGGGCGGATCACGAGGTCAGGAGATCGAGACCATCCTGGCTAACACGGTGAAACCCCGTCTCTACTAAAAATACAAAAACTAGCCGGGCGAGGTGGTGGGCGCCTGTAGTCCCAGCTACTCCGGAGGCTGAGGCAGGAGAATGGCGTAAACCCGGGAGGCGGAGCTTGCAGTGAGCTGAGATCTGGCCACTGCACTCCAGTCCGGGCGACAGAGCGAGACTCCGCCTCAAAAAAAAGAGAGCGCGCATATGGTCCAGCACCATGGACAGCGCTTTGCACCATGCTGGTGAGGAGCTAGGATCTGATAACAGTGCCCTGTATCGGAGGTCGTTCACAGAGACAGAAGGAAATCCTTGGACCAGAGGTGCCAGAGCATCAGCCAAGGCCACACAAGAAATCAGGGGTTCTGTCCCATCTCCCTAACTGTGCAGCAATGGGTGGGGGTTGGCTGGTGGTCAAAGTGCCTGTCTGTTGTTTTTTCCTGTACAGCCACCATCCTCACTTCCCTGCGAGCTCTCTGTCCCTCTCCCATTCTCAGCCCAGTGAACTGAGTGGGGCTGGCCCCTACTTCCTGATCCCATGGCGAACTGACCCGGGCCTATCCTGTTAGCATATTCCCTCCCCTGACTCAGGGATGTGTTCAGTGATGAGAATGTGACCCATACTAGTCCAGTAAGTGTCAGCATTGGGCATTTGGGGCCACTGGAAAACAGGCATTCTCTTTCTTTAAAGATTGCTGATCTCGTAGGATACAAATCTAGATTTTCCAGGAACATTTTTTCCCTTTCTTCTTTGAAACATGGTCTCTCGGGCTGGAATGCAGTGGCCCAATCAGGGCTCATGGCAGCCTCAACTTCCCTGCCTCAGGCGTTCCTCCTACCTCAGCCTCCTGAGTAGCTGGGACCACAGGCATGCATCACTATGCCCAGTTAGTTTTTTAAACTTTTTTTTTTTTTTGACACAGAGTCTTGCTCTGTTGCCCAGGCTGGAGTGCAGTGGCATGATCTCTGCTCACTGCAACCTCCGCCTCCCAGGTTCAAGCGATTCTCCTGCGTCAGCCTCCCAAGTAGCTGGGATTACAAGTGTGTGCCACCACACCTGGATAATTTTTGCATGTTTTGTAGAAACAGGGTTTCACTATGTTAGCCAGACTGGTCTCAAACTCTTGACCTCAGGTAATCCACCTGCCTTGGCCTCCCAGACTGCTGGGATTACAGGCGTGAGCCACCATGCTCGGCTTAACTTTTTTTTTTTTTTCAAGATGGGTTCTTATTATGTTGCCCAGGCTGGTCTCTAACACCTGGGCTTAAGCAATCCACCTACCTCAGCCTGCTGAGATTAGAGATGTGAGCCGTGACCATGCCTAGCCATAATAGCATTTTTGGGGAGGACAATTCTGGGCCCAACTGGGCCTGATGACAATTGTATGCCTTGATTTTTCAGTTGAATGGGCCCCCAAATTCTCTCCCTTTACTCAGTGGAGTAGATACGGCTAATTATCTAAAAATATTCATGTCTACTTCCTTCCACAGCAGCAGAATTGCAGCAAGGCACATCACTGCCAAGCCAGACCATATTTTACAGCCTCCTTTCCATCAGGTGTGACCGTGTGACTCTATTCTCATCAGGGGAGTGAGAGCAGAGTGGTGTGCACCATTTCAGGGCCTGGGCCACAAGGCAAGGTTGTGCCTTCTCCACATTCTTTCACCTTTTCTCATGGGTTGAACCCCCAGTGAACTGGCTCATTCATGTAGACTCGGATGACTAGAGCAGGGCCGCTTGTGTCTGACTGTGAAAAAGAAATAGACTGCCGTCTTTTTTTTCATAGACAGGGTCTTGCTCTGTTGCCCAGACTGGAGTGCAGTGGTGCCATCATGGCTCACTGCGGCCTCCAACTCCTGAGCTCAAGGGATCCTCCTGGCTCAGCCTCCTGAGTAGCTGGGACTACAGGTGCACACCTCCATGCCTGGCTCCTTTCTTTAATTTTTTGTAGAGACAAGTCACTATATTGCCCAGGCTTGTCTCAAACTCATGGGCTCAAGCGATCTTCCTGCCTTGACCTCCCGAAGTGTTGGGATTACAGGCATGAACCATCATGCCCAGCCGACTGTCTTCTTTAAACCACTGGATCATGGTCAGGCCTCTTTGTTACAGCAGCTAGCTGGCCCTAACTAATACAAGTAGTAGGAGGTAGGCTCCGAGCACTAGCCAGGAAGGATGGCTGCTGATGCAAAGCTCCTCACCATCTGCACTTCATCATAGAGGGGTCCCCAGGCTCCAGACGGGGGGGTACGTTCTTTCTACCTCATCATACAAGTGCCCAGGGAAGGCCATATCCTCATCTTCACCTGTGAAACTTGGAGTTAGAGTGGAAGGGAGACATGATCAAGGCACCCAGTCCAGGCGTCGGGTGTACCTCTGAGTGGGGTCCTAACTCACCTTGGGAGTAAGACACCTCCTCCTGTGTCGGGGGCAGCTGGGGGCTCAAGTCCCTCAGGGAGCGGTAATACAGCTCTGCCTCTGTTGTGCTGACCTGTTTCCCACACACAAAACAGACAAAGCCCTTTCCATCCTCTGACCCCACGGTCCCAGGAACGGCAATGATCAACCTGATGCTAACAGCAGGGTTTCAGTCGCCGTCGGTGCCCTGACTGTGGGGTCTCCAAGGCCACCCCCACTCACCGTGGAGCTCCAAGTTTCCTGCTCTCCTGTCCACTGGCTCTCCTCATATTTGTTCCTGACTGGGTCCTCCGACCTTCCAGGATGGAGGTGTGGAGGGCAGTTGAGTGCTGCCCCCCGCCACCCATCTCCCCAAAACCTCCTCCCTCAGAGCCTTCTTTACAGAAAAATATCCCCACTTACTCTGCCTCTGTCTTCCCTGAGACGCTCGAAGGAAATAGGAATGAAGGGCTCAGTGACCCCATACAAGCCCCTCCCCTGGCCCCAGGGAGTTCCCCATCACCCTCAGCAGGGAATGTCTCTCCTCACCCTCAGCAAGACGCCTGAGTCTCCGCTGCCAGAGGACCCCCCCGACACAGGAGGCACTGGAGAGGAGCAGAAGTCCCCCAAGACCGAGCAGCACAGGCAGCAGGGACAGCCCCGAGGGTCCTAGGGGTGGAAGATACCCCTCAGTGAATCCCAGACAACAGGCTGTAGGCCAGGAGTGGGTCTCCCCGAGAAAGCCTACCCCTGACCAAGTCCCTCCCCCAGGGCCAGAGAAACAGATGGGGAGGGGTCTCTGTGCCCAACCCTTCTGCCACCCAAGGGCAGGTGGCTTCTTAAGTCAAGCCATTAACAAAATGTCCTCCCTTTGCTTGAACTCTGCAAACTCAGAACTGAACTCCGGACTCAGGAGGGAGCTTCAGCTCCTTAGCTGGGCACTGAAGACTTTCTGTGGTCCAGCCTCTTCCAACGCCTCCAGCCATGTCCACCGAACTTAGACCCTGGCACTGGACTGTCCAGCCACACAAACCAAACCAACCACTAGCTATTTCCGGAATCACTGAAGCAAATTCACACCTTAGAGCTTTGGAATAGCTAAGTGTCCTCAAATGTCCTTTCTTCTCAAGCAAACTTCTGTTTGCCTTTCAAATTCCATCCCAAGGTCAGGCGCTGCGGCACATGCGTGTAATCCCAGCACGTTGGGAGGTCAAGATGGGAGGATCGCTTAGCCTAGGAGCTCAAGACCAGCCTAGGCAACATAGCAAGGCCACTTCTTTACAAAAAATTTAAAAGTTTAGCAGCATGGTGGTGCATGTCTATAGTCCCAGCTACTCAGGAGACTGAGGCAGGAGGATTGCTTGAGCCCGGTAAGTCAAGGCTCCAGTGAGCTATGGTAGCACCACTGCACTCCAGCCTGGGTGGCAGAGCAAGACACTGTCTCTGGAAAAAAAAAAAAAAAAACCCATCTCAAGGACTTCTTTATTTTATTTTATTTTTTAATTAAGATAGAGTTAGCTGGGCGTGTTGGCTCACATCTATAATCCCAGCACTCTGGAAAGCCGACGCAGGTGAATTACAAGGTCAGAAGTTCAAAACCAGCCTGGCCAACACGGTGAAACCCCGTCTCTACTAAAATACAAAAAATTAGCCAGATGTGGTGGCAGGCATCTGTAGTCCCAGCTACTCGGTAGGCTGAGGCAGGGAAATCACTTGAACCAGGGAGGCGGAGATTGCAGTGAGCCGAGATCACACCACTGCACTCCAGCCTGGGTGACAGAGTGAGACTCTGTCTCAAAAAAAAAAAAAAAAAAAAGAGTTTCACTCTGTCACCCAGACTGGAGTGCAGTGGCACAATCTCGGCTCACTGCAACCTCCACCTCCCGGGTTCCAGTGATTCTTCTCCCTCAGCCTCCCAAGTAGCTGGGACTACAGGCGCATGCCACCACACCCAGCTAACGTTTTGCTTTTTATTTTTAGTAGGGACGGGGTTTCGCCATGTTGGACAGACTGGTCTTGAACTCCTAGGCTCAAGTGATCTGCCCACCTCAGCCTCCCAAAGTGCTGGGATTATAGGCGTGAGCCACCGCGCCCGGCCTCCAATGACTTCTTTCCACTAACTTCCATCCCAGTCAGTATCAGGCTGACTTGGCTGCTGTATCCCTGAGGACAAGTCTGAATCCCTCTAAGTAGGCATCTGTTAGGTGGCCATCTCCCCTATCTTCTACTAACAGCACTTTTTTCCCCTGGGGAGAACATCCACTCCCCACTCCCAATCTTGGGCTCAGGCAGGACTCCATAGTGGGCACATGGCCTGGCCTGAACAATAAGAGTCTCCATTCCTCTCTCCACAGTGATTGTTTAGACACAGGCATTTGACCCAACATGTGTTTTTAACAAAACATTTAGGACAATTCTACTAGCTATCAAGAAGACAGAGGTTGGGAAGGGCTTCTCTGCCCCTCTGATTGAAGAAACTCAGAAAGAAGCCACCACAGATGAAGGCAAAGTTGAGAGAGGGTGAAAAACAGATCGCTGGTGAGATTTTTGAGCACCTGAAAGTGGCCACACTTGGAAGTTTTTATTTCATGTACCAAGCCTTTTTTTTTTCCCTTGAGACAGGGTCTCACTCTATTGCCCAGGCTGGAGTGCAGTGACGTGATCTCGGCTCATTGAAGCCTCAACCTCTTGGGCTCAAGAAATCCTCCCACATCAGCCTCCTGAGTAGCTGGGACTACAAGTGTGCACCACCACGCCTGGCTAATTTTTTTGTTTTTGTTTTATAGAGATGGGGTTTCACCATGTTGCCCAGGTTTGTCTCCAATGCCTGGGTTCAAGTGATCTGCCTGCTTCAGCCTCCCCAAGTGCCAGGATTATAGGCATGAGCCACTGTGCCCAGCCAAGTCATTCTTTTATGTGTTGACAAAACAGCTGTATTTCTGTCACTTGCAACCTTTTTCTCAGGCTCTGAAGGGGATTGTTTGCCAAACGGTTGCAATCCTCTCCTGGTAGTCACATCCTTGAGTACAGGGCCTTTCCACACTGACTCTGTGTTGAGCCATGTGACGTGCTTTGTCCAGTGAGACAACAGCAACTGTGACAGAATCAGCTAGTAAACTGGAATGTACTCTCTTGCTGCTTTTGACCCCTGTGACACCTTCATGTGAAAAAGTCAAGAAGAGACACATGCCCAGTTATCTCCATTGTTCCAACCAAGAGGCCAGATGACCATCAGACGTGTGGGAAGGGGGCAACCCTAGACCACCCAGTCCAGTGGAGCTGCCAGCTGGCTGCAGAGATTACTTAAGCCAGCCCAGACCAGCACCGTTCTGCCAGACTCTTAGAATCATGAGAAAGAATGTTGCTATAATCACCCATGTTTGGCGTGGTTTGTTATACAGCAAATGCTAACTGATGCAGGCTTCTTACAGGACGTGGAGTGAGCTAATTTTTTCAGAATTAAACTAAATTTGGAAGAGAAAAATTTATCACTCCAGGCAAGACAAAGATCAAAGAAAAAAAAGTGGCTAGATGCAGTGGCTCACCTCTGTAATCCCAGCACTTTGGGAGGCTGAGGTGGGCGAATCACGAGGTCAGGAGTTAGAGACCATCTGGCTAACACGGTGAAACCCCATATATACTAAAAATACAAAGAATTAGCTGGCTGTGGTGGCACACGCCTGTAGTCCCAGCTACTCAGAAGGCTGAAGCAAGAGAAGAAACTGGGAGGTGGAGGTTGTAGGGAGCCGAGATCGCACCACTGCACTCCAGCCTGGGCGACAGAGCGAGACTCGGTCTCAAAAAAAAAAAAAAAAGCCGGGTGCTGTGGCCCATGCCTGTAGTCCTATAACCCCAGCACTTTGGGAAGCTGAGACGGGCAGATCACTTGAGATCAGGAGTTTGAGACCAGCCTGGTCAACATGGCGAAACCCCATCCCTACTAAAGAAGTACAACAATTAACCAGGTGTGGTGGCGGGTGCCTGTAATCCCAGCAACTCAGGAAGCTGAGGCAAAAGAATCGCTTGAACCTGGGAGTTGGAGGTTTCAGTGAGCCAAGATTTTGCCACTGCACTACAGCCTGGGCAACAGAACGAGACTATGTTTCAAAAAAAAAAAAAAAGAAAGAAAGAAAGAAAAAAGAGGAAGCTCTAAGGGGTCTGCAAGTCTGCAGGGAGAGAACTAAGTCTTTTTTTTTTTTTTTTTTTTGAGATAGGGTCTCCCTCTGTTCCCAAGGCGGGAGTGCAGTGGCTCAGTCATAGCTCACTGCATCCTCCAACTCCTGGGCTTACATAATCCTCCCACCCCAGCCTTCTGAGTAGTCGGGACTACAGGCACATGCCACCACAGCCAGCTATTTTTTATTTTTGCAAAGATGGAGTCTCACCATGTTGCCCAGGATGGTCTCAACTCCTGGGCTCAAGTGATCACATGCCTTGACCTCCCAAAGGCGTGAACCACTGAGCTCGGCCAGAACTAAGTTGTTAAGCAGCTGTGACTACGAGCAGAGCAGGTAGGGTCAAAGACAAGGAGACGTCTCCTTTGGGGAGACGGGAGGGATCAGGGGACAGAGGACTTGCCTGTAGGCGGCTCTATGGGCAGCTGGTCTTCAGGTTCTCCGGAAGGCTGGTCCAGACCTGGGGAGTGGATACAGAGATTGCAACTTAACACTAAGTCGGTGAGCTGAGATTAAACCACTGTACTCCAACCTGGTTCACAGAGCAAGACTCCATCTGCCTACCTCAGCCTCCCAAAGTGCTGGGATTACAGGCCTGAGCCACTGCGCCCAGATAATTTTTTTTTTTTTTTTTCCCGAGACAGAGTCTTGCTCTGTCACCCAGGCTGGAGTGCAGTGGCGCAATCTTGGCTCACTGCAACCTCCATCGCCCAGGTTCAAGCAATTGTTCTGCCTCAGCCTCCCAAGTAGCTGGGACTACAGGTGCCTGCCACCACACCTGGCTAACTTTTTAGTAGAAATGGGGTTTCACCATGTTGGCCAGGCTGGTCTCGACCTCCTGACCTTGTGATTCACCCACCTCGGCCTTCCAGAGTGCTGGGATTACAGGCATGAGCTGCTGTGCCTGGCCAATTTTTTTTTTATTTTATTTTGTTTTTTAAAGAGACAGAGTCTCACTCTGTGGTCCAGGCTGGAGTGTAATGGCATGATCATAGCTCACTGCAGCCTCGACCTCCTGGGCTCAAGCTATCCTCCTGCCTCAGACTCCTGAGTAGCTGGGACTACAGGCATCCACCACCATGCCTGGCCCCAAAATTAATTGTTGATGAGCACTTTCGGTATACAAGATCCTTTTCACCTGAATTATCAATTTGTTGAGTTAACCAAAAAAGACTTTGGGCTCTTGATCCCTTAATAGAAGTATAAGTTCTAAAGCAAAGGAGGCAAGTGTCATACTTTATGTTTCAGTGTTCAAAGGGAAGACAGGAATGGGGTGGGGGGAAGAGCAGAGAAGATTGTAGAGATGAGAAAGTGTCCTTCCTTACATTGAGAAAAAGCCTGCTCTGTCAGGAAGAGAAAAACAGAAAGAAGCAGCTTGCAGCCGGGAGTGGTGGCTCACACCTGTAATCCCAGCACTTTGGGAGACTGACGCAGGTGGATCACCTGAGGTAAGGAGTTTGAGACCAGCCTGGCCAACATGGTGAAACCCCGTCTCTACCAAAAATACAAAAATTAGCCAGGTGTGGTGGCATGCACCTTTAATCCCAGCTACTTTGAAGGCTAAGGCAGGAGAATCTCTTGAACCTGGGAGGCAGAGGTTGCGGTGAACGGAGATCATGCCACTGTACTCCAGCCTGAGTGACAGAGCAAGATTCCGTCACACACACACACACACACACACACACACACACACACACACACACACAAAAGAAAAGAAAGGGGGAAAGAAAACAAAAGAAAGAAAGAAAGAAAAAGAAACTGAGCCACAAAGATCTGTGCTATATATTACATATTTTTAGAAACTGAGACACTTGCCTATGGTCACACAACTAGGAGGTAGCAGAGAGGGGATTTGAACCCAAGCTTCTCTGAACCAGGCTCTGTAAGGATGAACCATTACAATACTGTACCTATCAGAATTGTAACATATTCATCATATTCAAGGAATTTGTCCTTCTCATCCGACTTGCTGAATTTATTGGAATAAAGTCATTCATAATATTCCCTAATTATCCTCTTAATGTCTGTGGAATCTGTGGTAACACCCCTTCTTCCATTCCTGTTATTGGTAACTTGTATCATCTCTCTTTTTTTGTCTTAATCAGCTTTATAAATGTTACTGATTTTTTTTTTCAAATAACCAGCTTCTGGTTTCAATGATTTTCTCAATTGTTTTTCTGTTTTCTAATTCATTCATTTCTGCTCTTACCATTATTATTTTCTTCTTTCTTTTTACTTTGGGTTTAATTTGTTCTTTTATTAGTTTCTTTCTTTCTTTCCTTTTTCTTTTTTTTGAGATGGAGTTTTGCTCTTGTTGCCCAGGCTGGAGTGCAATGGCAAGATCTCCGCTCACTCCAACCTCTGTCTCCCAGGTTCAAGCGATTCTTTTGCCTCAGCCTGCCAAGTAACTGGGATTACAGGCATGTGCCACCACGCCCGGCTAATTTTTTATTTTCAGTAGAGACAGGGTTTTTCCTTGTTGGTCAGGCTGGTGTCGAACTCCCAACCTTAGGTGATCCACCTGCCTTGGCCTCCCAAAGTGCTGGGATTACAGGAGTGAGCCATGCTTTCTTAAGATGAAAACTTAGAATATGCATTTGAGGTTATTCTGAAGAAAAAAAAAAAAAAAACTAGGCCAGGTGTGGTGGCTCACACCTGTAATCCCAACATGTTGGGAGGCCAAGGCAGGTGGATCACCTGAGGTCAGGAGTTCAAGACCGGCCTGGCCAACATGGCGAAAACCCGTCTCTACTAAAAATACAAAAAATTAGCCAGGCGTGGTGGCGCATGCCTGTAATCCCAGCTACTTGGGAGGCTGAGGCAGGAAAATTGCTCAAACCCGGGAGGCGGAGGTTGCAGTGAGCTGAGACAGCACCATTGCACTCCAGCCTGGGCAACAAGAACAAAACTGTGTCTCAAAACAAAAACAAACAAAAACTGGCCAAGCGTGTGGCTCACGCCTGTCATCTCAGCACTTTGAGAGGCCAAGGCAGGTGGATCACCTGAGGTCAGGAGTTCAAGACCAGGCTGGCCAACATGGTGAAACCCCGTCTCTACTAAAAATACTAAAATTAGCCAGGTGTGGTGGCACATGCCTGTAATCCCAGCTACTTAGGAGGCTGAGGCAGGAGAATTGCTTGAGCTAGGGAGGTGGAGGTTGTAGTGAGCCAAGATCACGCCACTGCACTCCAGCCTGGGTGACAGAGCGAGACGCCATCTCAAAAATAAAAAATAAGGCTGGGAGTGGGGGCTCAGGCCTATAATTCCAGCACTTTGGGAGGCCGAGGCGGGTGGATCATGAGGTCAGGAGTTCGAGACCAGCCTGACCAACATGGTCAGCCTCCCGAGTAACTGGGATTACAAGTGCGCACCACCACGCCCAGCTATTTTTTTTTTTTTTTTGGTAGAGATGGGGTTTCACCATACTGGTCAGGCTGGTCTGAAACTCCTGACCTTGTGATCTGCCCACCTCAGACTCCCAAAGTGCTGGGATTACAGACGTGAGCCACCACGCCTGGCTAATCCTAGTACTTTTATACCACTGTTAGGAAGAGAAAGAATTCTGTTTCCTCTGGGAATTCTAACAGACCACTATGAGGGCCCTTAGAATAAAGCCAACACAGAGGTATGCAGACATAACAATAGAGAGGGCTGGGTGTGATGACTCACACCTGTAATCCCACCACTTTGGGAGGCTGAGACAGGCACATCACCTGAAGTCAGGAGACCACCCTGGCCAACATGGTGAAACCCCGTCTCTACTAGAAATACAAAAATTAGCTGGGTATGGTGGCGGGCGCCTGTAATCTCAGCTACTTGGTAGGCTGAGGTGAGAGAATCGCTTGAATCCAGAAGGCGGAGGTTGCAGTGAGCCAAGATTGCGACATTGCACTCCAGCCTGGGTGACGAGAGTAAAGCTCTGTTTCAACAACAAAGAATGGAGAGTTGCTGATGACAGCTGAACCTAGCTCCAGAAACCCCTGAAAATCCATTTTTTAGTTACTTGAGCTAGTAAGTACCCCCTCTCCATCTTTTTCTTTTCTTTTCTTTTCTTTTGCTTTTGCTGTGGGTCTCCCTGAATATCCAGTCTCCACTAGGATTTTCAGGGCAGGCAAAAACTCCAGCCTCACATATACACATATTCTCAGGTTTCAGAAACATGGGCAGCCCGGGGCCAATCAGGGATGTGAGAATGGATCCAAGGAGCACCCCCTCCCCAACACCCTCACAACCCCTCCATACTGATGCTGACGAGTTAAATGTTGGTTTGGTCCGAGCCTAGGGAGTTGGTGGCTGTGCATGTGAAGAGGGCGTATTCCTGGGCTGCAGACACGTTGGCAATGGTCAGGAGGCTGCTGTGGACACCACCCTGGTGTTATGTGTGCTCCGTGTACCTAGAGAGAAGGTAGGGCACCACTCACCCTTTCATTCACCCAACCACTTATGCTTGGAATCATCTATACAGACATCCATTCATTTAACTATCTGCCTATCTATCCATTTATCCATTAATCTTTTCATCCACTCATCCATTCACTTACTCATTCCTCCACGCATTCATCTTCCTTCTCTGCACCCTTCTCTGTAAGGACTCAGGGAGGGGAAATGGGGCTGGAGGTCCAGACCTGGGGCTGGAGTGCTGCCTGGCTGGGCCTGGGCTCACCTGGGATCTTGGAGATCCAGAGGGACCCCATTTTTGGTCCAGGTGAAAACGATGGACACCTCGGGCATGGCAGTGGAGGGTGGCAGAACTGGTGCTGTCCCCAGCTGCAGCCACCTTAGTTAGCGGAGTGGGGTGCTCCACCTGGGGGGCAACTGGGAGGGGATGGGAGGTCAACATGAGCTATGTGGGAGACATGAGGGCTGTGGGTTCAGTGGCAGGTCTTAAAGTCAGGTGTTTGGGTGATACCCACATCTGACAATAAGACAGACCAACCCTCGTGCTGGAGGCGCCACCCCGTTGTCCACGATGCACTGGTAAGCACCAGCCTGGGCCAGTTTGGCCTGGTGAATCCGCAGGCGCCCCGTGGGTCCCTTGGATATCTTCTCCATGTCATCCAGGCTCTGGTCCTCCTCATCTTCTCCCTGGAGGCCCGAGTCAAGAATTGTCCTCCCAGTCTAGCCCCAGATCCATCACTGCTCAAACTGTCCCTTTTGTAGTCTCATTCTCCTAGATACAATCACCCTCCACAGAGGTACTGAAGAAAAAAAATAATTCTCCTGTCATCCATCTATCCATTTACCCAATCCATCTTTTTATCCACCAATCCAGGCAACCACCTACCATCCATTCACCCAACCACTTATGCTTGGAACCATCTATCCATCCATCCATTCATTTATCCATCTGCTTATCTATCCATTCATCCATTTATCTTTCCATCCACTCATCGGTTTACTCACTCATTCCTCCACCCATTTGTCTTCTTTCTCTGCACCCGTGCATCCACCCTTGTAGCTCTCCACCCATTCACACAACTATTCACTCATGCTTGCACACCCATAAATACATACATCTGTTCAAACATTTACCCAGTTACCTATTTATTCATCTCTCCATTGATCTTTCCACCCATCCATCCATTAATTCATCCATCATCCTTCCATAGATATCTTTCCTCTGCTGGTGTATCCATTCATCCATCTACCCTCTATCTATACACTGATTTTTCTCCTTCAATCATCTTCTCACCCATCCACTCACCCATTTATCCATCCTTTCACTTGTCCATCTGTTCCTCCATCCACTCACTCATTCATCCACCTGTTCATCCACTTACCTACCTATCGACCCATCTATCCATCTACCCACCCACTCGCCTGACTGTCTACCATTCATCCATCCATTCATTTTGCCACCAACAGTTATTCATTCTGGGAGCATGCCCTGGTAAGTATATAGTTATACAGGATCATACGAGGCGATAGCCGCGGAAAGTCCAGTTGAAGTCCTCGGGGGCGGGGTTAGCGGACACAGACATGGGCAGCAACGCCTCGCCCTACTCCACTGCGGTCACCACCAGCACCTGCTCCCCCAGGAACTCTGGACGGTCTTCAGAGGGGGCGCCGCAGGGAGTCAAGGTTGTTGTCAAGGTCAGGATCAAGGACAGATTGGAGATCAATCACAGATTCAAGGGTTAAAGTTGGAGGATCACTACAGGGTTTAAGGTTGTGGACAAGGTAACAAGTTCAGAACTGAATTCAGGGGTAAAGTTTGGGATAGAAATTAGAATACAGTTTAGGAAAAGAGTAGAAGCCAGCATCAGGTTGAAGGATGGAAAGAGGGGTCATGATAGGGATCGGGGTTAGGAGAGAGGACAAAGGCAATATGGGAGTGGACAGGATAGGATTTGGCCCAGGACCACTGGTCAGGATGAAGGTAGGGAGTTTCAAGTTTCAGGATGGGGTTAATGATAGAGTGATAGTGTCAAAGCAAAGACCCAGGCCAGGCTCAGTGGCTCATGCCTATACTCCCAGAACTTTGGGAGACCAAGGCAGGAGGATCACTTGAGTCAAGGTGTTCAAGATCAGCCTGGGCAACTTAGAGAGATACCATCTCTACTTAAAATTAAAAGTACAAAAAATCAGCCTAGTGTAGTGGGATGCGCCTGTAATCCCAGCACTTTTGGAAGCCAAGGCAGGAGGATTGCTTCAGCCCAGGGGTTCAAGACCAGCCTGGGCAACATAGTGAGGCCCTGTTGCTACAAAAAAATTAAAATAAACTAACCAAAAGTGGTAGTGCACACCTGTAGTTTCAGCTACTCAGGAGGCTGAGGTAGGATCACTTGAGCTCAGAAGTTGGAGGCTACAGTGAGCTATGATTGCGCCACTGCATTGCAGCCCGAGCCACAGAGGGCGACTCCATCAAAAAAAAAAAAGGGAGGGAGGGAGGGAGGGAGGGAGGGAGGGAAGGAAGGAAGGAAGGAAGGAAGGAAGGAAGGAAGGAAGGAAGGAGGCCGGGTGTGGTGGCTCACGCCTGTAATCCCAGCACTTTGGAAGGCCAAGGCGGGCGGATCACCAGGTCAGGAGATCGAGACCATCTTGGCTAACACGGTGAAACCCCCTCTCTACCAAAACTACAAAAATAAAATTAGCCAGGCATGGTGGCAGGCGACTGTAGTCCCAGTTACTCGGGAGGCTGAGGCAGGAGAATGGTGTGAACCATGGGAGGCGGAGCTTGCAGTGAGCCGAGATCGAGCCACTGCACTCCAGCCTGGGGGACAGAGCCAGACTCCGTCAAAAAAAAAAAAGGGCGGGGAGGGGGGGGAGACGCAAGGAGTAGGTTAGGGTCAAGAAGGCATCAAGAGGACCTTTCAGGCCGGGGCACACACAGCACGTTGAGGCCAAAGAAGGAGCTCACGGTTTCGCGGAGCTCGGCTCTGTGGGCGCGGCAGGTCACGCGTTGGCCATGATCGCGGGATGACACTTGCAAAAGGACGCTTCTGGCCGCGTCGGAGCCTTTGAACGGGGCTCTCCGGGGCGGGGCGGCCAAGCCCTCCAGCCTGTGGACCTGGGGTGAGGCCAGGGCTGCCAGCAGGGCCAGAGGCTGGAGAGGGGCTAGGCGCGGGCGGGACACGCGTGGAGGGGGCGAGGCCAGAGAGGAGCGGGATCCCTCGCACTCCCACCTCTCGCCTTCCTTGTCCCAGGACAAGTTGACCGGCGGGTTGCTGCTAACGCTGATGCATGTCAAGTTTAAGGCGTCCGCTGGGCGCAGTGCAGATGCGTTGACCAGGATCTTCACGTTAGTTGGGGGAACTGGGAGAGGGGGTTGGAGGAGCGAGACTCAGAGGTTAGGGGCGGCCTGGTCTGCGTCCATCCCGCCTGCACCCCAGGCTCCGTCCAGTCTCGGGTACCCCACCCCGCCCCCACCCGCACCCCCCCAGTCCAGAGTTGGCTGGGTCCCTGCCCCACCTGGCTCTGTCCCCCACCTCGTCCTGCCCCCGCCGAGTCCGCCCGCCGGCCTCAGCCGTGTGCGCCCTCACACTGCACCGCCAGCTGCGTGGACGCGCTGAGCTGGCCAGCCTTGCACGTGAACTTGGCCTGGTTGTCCGACGGCCCTGTGACCAGCACCAGCTCTCGGGAGAAGGTGCTCCCAGATTTCTCCACGTTGCCGAGCTGCATGCGCCGCGGCTCCTGCGGCAGTCGCGACTCAGTCGCGGTGCGCGAGTCCTATGGGGTGGGAGTGACTGGAGGCCGCAGGCAGCCCTGCGGCTTCCACCAACCCCCAACTCCCACACCCTGCCCACTGGGTTGGTGCCGCCAGCCCAGACAAAGCCTTTTGGTGATACGGAGAAACACCCCCATCAGCGCCACCCTCCTAAGGCAAAGCAGTGGGGAGTGGAACTGAGTGACCCCCGCCCTGGAGTCTCTCCCGCCTCCCCGGATCCCTGTGCACGGCAGTTTTGGGGATCTGAATGCACGGCAGTTTTGGGGATCTGAATCCACCTCCTGTACCACACCCAACCCCCGCTCCGCCTCTGCAGCCACCTGCAGGCCCTCAGGGCACTCCTCAAAATCTATTTCTGCTCTGTTTACCCAACGCCACGTGCAGGAAACTCCCTTGAAATTCCCAGGCCTTTCCCAGAATGCCTCAGTTCCTTTTCTTAAAATTCCCACTGTCCCCAAAGATTTCCTTTGAAATTTTCCGTAATTCCAGTGCCTTTCCATAGATTACTGTTTTTTTTGTTTTTGTTTTTGTTTTTGGTGCTGCTGCACAAATTAAACTTTCCATAGATTCTGACTCTTTCCCGATATTATAATATCTTATAATCCCAGTCTTCTAACAGATTCCTTTATATTGCCCAGATTCTCAGCACTTCCCCAGAATTCCATCCTATTAAAATGAAACTCCATTGTCATTTCTATAATTCCTAGTCTTCCCCCCAAAATTTTCAAGTAGCTCCCTAACTTCCCAGGATTTTCCTAGAATTAGGCTTCTCTTTCATTTTAATGAAATTTCATTTTCTTACCTCCAAATCCCAAGAATTCGATTTAATACTAATGAATTTTCGATAGTCTGTGGAATTACTAGTTTTTCTCCAAATTTTCTTTTTCTTTTTCTTTTTTTCTGGGATTCAAGTCTTTCCCTAAAATTAGTGACATTTCACCTGAATTCTGAGATTTTTCACTAGAATTTTCCATAAATTTAACGAAATTACCTTTTCTCTAGAATACCTAATCTTGATTCAGAATTCCAATTTTTATCCTAGAATTCTCACTGTTTCCCCAGAATTTTCCTAGGATTCCATTTAATTCTCATGGCATTTGTGTCTTTCCTGATTCCCTGCCAAACCTCAGAATCTCTAGTACTTTTCAAGAAATTTAATCTTTTTCCAAGATTGCCCAACATTCTGAAGTAAAGAAGGGGGCCTGGTCCTTCCCCCACATTCCTGGCCACCCCCATAGCCCTGGTGTGGCACCAACCTTGTACCATGTGAGGGAGGGCTCTGGGTTGCCCCCGATGGCCAAACACACCAGCCTCACCCGGGTCCCAGCCCGGAGCTTCTGCCCCTCTGGGGCACCCTCAATCCACAGTTTCTGGGCGGGATCTGAGAAGAGAGGCAGGAAGAGTGACTTTTTCTCTGGGCTGGGTCCTGAGGCTTGGGGGCATTGCTGGGCAAGGGCAGACACTCACATTTTATGTTCAGAGTGAGTGACTTCTTCAAGGTCTCCTTGGTGAAGGCTTCACTGAAGGCCTCACATGTGAGGGTCAGACCGTTGTCCTCCCGCCGTGCCAGGAATGTCAGATTGGACACGGAGATGTAACCACCATGCATGCAGTCTCTGGCAGGGAGTGAGCTTCAGATGTGGGGAGTGCAGCACCCCCATCCATCATGCTAGAGGCCTGAGTCCATCCCAGTCCCCAGGAGGGACACATGAGCCATCTCTACCTCCCTCTCTTTTGGACCCATGGTCGTCAAGGAGAAAGCCCCCAGGCTGCTGGACCCATCCCCTTCCTAATCCACGAGTCATGCTTTCAGCACCCCCCATGCTCAGACCCAGGAGCCTGGCCCCCGCCTCACATCCATGATCGTCTCCTCCATGGGCAGCAGCTGCTGCCAGCCCAGCCACCATCGTAGCAGGACCCGTGGGCGACTGGACTTGCTGACACAGGAGAGTGTCACGTTCTTGTTCTCAACCTGGTATGCAGATCCCAGAATTGTAATGGCACTAGGGGGAACAGCAGGGACAGAGAGGGAAGACACTAAAGCTGAGCTGAATTTCTCACAGACCAGCCCAGACAGAACAACAGGACTGCAGACAGATGCTGAGATCTTTGGCATCCAGTAGGCATAATTTGGGGGCACACATAGATGGTTCTCTGAGGCACAGACTGACAGGTGGGCAGCTGGCACCAAGACTCACAGGTGACCTGCAGCATGATGCTGTGCTCCTGGGTCCCTGCAGACACGCTGTTATGGGCCTCGCAGCTGAGTCACGCTCCATGGTCTTCTGGCCTCATGGTCATCACCAGCACACTACGGGCCACGGCCTGGGTGTGCTCTGTGCCCCACGCTGTGGACACTGGCTGGCCATTCTGGAGACAGGGACAGGCCTGAGCCAGCTCAGGACCAGCTCCCGGCCCCCGCTCTCCCCACAGTTCCCATGCGCGCTTCTGCCCTCACCTTCAGCCACTGCAGTGTGGCTAAGGGATTCCCCCTTTGGGCCACGCATGGCAGCTCCAAGCTCTGTCCTGCCCGCACGTGCCCCTCATCCAAGCCTGGCCACTCGATGACAGGGGGTCCTGGAGGGATTGGGAGATATCAGTCACTCAATGGGCCTGGAGTAGCCCATCCACTCTTTCCAGGCTCCACAACCTGCTTTTGAAACCCCATGTTTCTCTGAGTGCCTGAATTTCCGTAATCCCTGTGATTCCCCTACACCCCCCAGTGCCTGCTCCCCATCCTCAGCGCCCTAGTTGACCCAGTTCTCCACTTACACAGAACATTCACGGTGAATGAGACCTTGATGGGGGCCTCCAGTGCTGGGCTAGACGCCTCACAGACTAGCAACTGCCCATTATCCGAGCTCTGGAGTGTCACCCTGGGATGAGAATTCAAGGTTCTGGAGTCAGAGTCATCATCCGAAATTTGGGGAGTCAGGGAGAAGAGGTGGGGATGCCACCTCTGGTCCCCACACCTGGTCTAAGTCCCCATGCCGATCTCCTCTGGGATCTGGGGTTCCATGGGAGAGATTCTGGGAGTGAGCAGCGAGAACTGGAGCCTAGAGAGACCCACATCTGATCAAAACTTTAGTGCCAGGGACTCTGGAACTGAGGTTCCCATGAAGTTTTTGTTTATTTGTTTGTCTTTTGAGACAGAATTTGGCTCTGTCGCCCAGGCTGGAGTGCAGTGGTGCGATCGCAGCTCACTGCAACTTCCACTTCTTGGGTTCAAACGATTTTCCTGCCTCAGCCCCCTGATAGGCTGGGAGTATAGGCATGCGCCATCACGCCAGGCTAATTTTTGTATTTTTAGTGAAAACAGGGTTTCACCATGTTGACCCAGTTGATCTTGAACTCCTGACCTCAGGTGATCCACCCACCTCAGCCTCCCAAAGTGTTGGGATTACAGGCATGAGCCACCACCCCTGTTCCCTGTGAAGAAGTTTTGAGAATCAGCTTTGAGAGTTCCCCATGAAGAAGCATTGGGTTGCAGATGTTCATACCTAGCCCAAGCTTCATGCTTGCATCCCTGGGGTCTGTGGTTCCCATGGGGAAAATTAGGGGTCATGGTTGGGGGGTTTTTTCAGTTTCCACACCTGGTTGTGGCCTCCACAGTGAAGAGCTTCTGCTGGGAGCCCTCATTCATGTTTGCAGAGATGTTGGATAATGTCTGTCCACCTTGGGGCAACAAGAGGGCTAGAGGGGTTCTGGGCTCCCCGCAAGATAGATTCTGGGGAGCATGGCCTGGAAGTTCTCAAAGTGGATGTGATGCCCCCTCCCTCCTGGTTCTAGAAGAAAAGGGCCTGGGGCACAGCTGCATCCCCTCCTGACTTTCTGGACTGCCTGAAGGCTGCAATCTTCAGTGCTGGGTCCTGGGTCTCCCCACTCCTCTCAACTCCTTGCTGGGTTGTACCATGCACCGCATCCCTCAGCTTCTCATGTCTGCACCAGCGCTACTGCCCATATCTCTATCTGGTCCTCAGCCTTGTGCTGGATGCTGCCTCCTCAATGTGCCCTCCCATCCACCGGGTCCCACACTGGCCTCAGCATCTCCCCACACCTTCTCCTCGGTACCCATCCCAGGGATGACATCTTTTCTGGGGCCCTTAGGAGGGCACTGGTCAGGAACACACACCCTTCCCACTCCAGAGGCTTCATGCTGTCCCCTGCCACCCAGTTCACCCTCACTCACTCAGGAGAATGGTGATGTCAGGTGCTGGCTTCGCGTCCCCAGACAAACAGCTGACCACGTACTCTTGCCCAGCTACCCAGGTGACCATGGTGCCTGCCTCCGGGGTCAGGTGGAGCAGCTTGGGAGGAACTGGTGAGAAGGGTCTGGGGTAAGCTTCCAGCACTGAGAAGGATTTGAAGATTGGAGCTTGGTAACGAGGGTCTGGGAGAGGAGGGGCCAGGGGCTTGGACTCCTGGGTCCTGGGGGCCTGTCACCCATACCCAGGATGGAGAGGATCACTCTGGGAGACACGAGCTCGGGCCCCATCTCAGAGCCGCCGACCTGGCACTCATACTCCGCGCCATCGCTGAGGTCACAGGCCTGGACGTGAAGGTGGAATTCACCTGCAGGGGGAGCCGGAGGTCAGGGTTGCAACTTGGGCTGGTGGCTGAGGGTCTCAGGCTCTGATCCCTTGCCTCTAGCAGGGTCCCCTTCCAGGCGGTACCTCGGGAAGCCTGGGATCCTGGGGTCGGGGCCCAGGAGCAGCCCATCTTTGGCCCATTGCACCGCACTGCCAGGGGTGCTGACCCCACACCGCAGCTCCACCGAGGCCCCCTCCACCACTGTCAGGTTTTCAGGCAGGGCCCAGAAGCCCCGGGGGATGGAGGCAGGAATCGCCAACTGCGCCAGGCCTGGGGACACAGCAGGGTGCAAGGAAAGGGCAGAGGGTTTGTCTAGGGAAGGTAAGTGGGAAATGGGGGCCACTTGGCGCTGGGTACAAGGCTGGGATCCCACTTACCTTCAGTCAGCAGCCCCAGGAGCAGGAAAGGAGCCTTGAGCATTGTCCCCAGGGCCATCACAGGTCCCCCTCCTGTTACCCCCACAGTGCCCGCAGCCAGCCACCTGCGTCTGTCTGGCTCTCTCTGGGTCCCTCTCTCTGTGTCTCTGCCATCTGCTTTTCTTTTTATCTCTCTTTCCATTACTCTCCTCCCTTTCTCTGTTTTCCTCTCCTCCTGTCAGTGTCTCTCTATCTCTGTCTTGCTCTCTCAGTCTCAATCTCTGAGTCTCTTTCTCTCTCCCTTTAAAATAAATTTTTTTTCTTTTTTTTTTAGAGACAGGGTCTCACTATGTTGGCCAGGTTGATCTCAGACTGTTTCCCTCAAGCCATCCTCCCGCCTTGGCCTTCCCAAGTATTGGGATTACAGGCATGAGCCACTGCCCCCAGACTGTCTCTTTATCTTTCCATCTTCCTTTGTCTAAGGCATTCTCTCTCCTTTTTTCTCTGTCTCGTCCTCTCTTTCTCTCTCTATATATATCTTCTCTCCTGCCACCCCTCACCCCTGCTCCTTGTCTCACTACTCACGGCCTCTCAAGAAGGATCTGCAGCCCAGAGTCTAGCAGGCCAGGAGCCCAGGAGAGCAATGAGGCTGATGCAGGCACTGGCAGAGTCGGCCCTGCTCTCTGACCCAACTTGAGCTCATCCTCACAGTGCAACCTCCCCCAGGTGCCCTCCAGAGCCCCCAGCTCCAGCCTCTGCCCAGCAGGCTCCTCCCAGCCAGCTGGGCTGGAGCATAAAATCCCTTGTCAGCACATGCCAGGCGTGTTCCTCGGTGCCTCCCCAGCCTCCATGACCCCAGGGCCTGGCTTAAGCTGGGAAGATGGGAGAAGTCAGACCTAGGTGGTCTCCCAGCTCAGCAGGGGAGCAGCCAGCTGGGCCCCCAGCTCTTCCCTGCCCTGATACATGACCTTGGGAAGTCCCTTTCTTTCTTTTTTTTTCTCGAGGTAGTCTTGCTCTGTTGCTCAGGCTAGAGTGCAGTGGCATGACCTCAGCTCACTGCAGCCTCCACCTCCCATGGCTTGAACCTCCCAAGTTCAAGCAATTCTCCTGCCTCTGTCTCCCAAGTAGATGGTACTACAGTCATACACCACCAGGCCTGGCTAATTTTTGTATTTTTACAAGAGACGGGGTTTCATCATCTTGACCAGGCTGGTCTTGAACTCCTGACCTCAGGTGATCCATTTGCCTTGGCCTCCCAAAATGCTGGAATTACAGGCATGAGCCACCGCACCTGGCCTCCCTTCCTTTCTTGAGTAGACATTAGCGACTAAATGATGCCAGGGATCTCTGGTGGGGAGTATGCAAGAGTTAGTGTGAGAGACTGGGAGAGTGTAGGAGGGAAGATATCCGTGTGTGTACATGGGTGTGAGAGTGGGGAAGGTTAGAGTGAACCGTGATCTGTAATAAGCACATGGAGAGCGTGTGTGTGTGTGACAGTGTCTTACATGGGAGTGCACAGAGTGTGGGCAGGAGTAAAAGGCAGAGTCCAATTCTGCCAGTCCCCAGTATGGGTGCAGTGTGAGCCCAGAGTGGGCACCCTTTGGCAAGGACTGCATGAGCTTTCTTCTGTCTCTTTTTCTTGCCATCTCCCCCATCTCTTCTTTCCTTCTCCATGTCTCTCTCTCTCCCTCCCTCTATCCATCTTGATTTATCTTTCTTTTGAGATGGAATCTTGCTCTGTTGTCCAGGCTGGAGGGCAGTGGCATGATCTTGGTTCATTGCAGACTCAACTTCCTGGGCTCAAGTGATCCTCCTGCCTCAGCCTCCTGAGTAGCTGGGATTACAGGTACGCACCACCACTCCAGCTAATTTTTAAAAATTTGTTTGTAGAGACAGGGTCTTGCTCTATTGCCCAGGCTGGACTGCAGTGGTGTGATCATGACTCACTGCAGCCTCAAACCTCCTGGACTCAAGTGTTCTTTCTGCCTCAGCCTCCTGAGTAGCTAGGACTACAGGCCCACACCACCATTCTGGCAATTTTTTTTTTTTTTGAGAGGGAGTCTTGCTCTGTCACCCAGGCTGGAGTGCAATGGTACGATCTTGGCTCACTGCACAACCTCTGCCTCCCAGGTCCAAGCGATTCTCCTGCCTCAGCCTCGCGAGTAGCTAGGAATACAGGCATCAGCCACCACACCAGGCTAATTTTTGTATTTTCAGTAGAGACGGGGTTTCACCATGCTGGCCAGGCTGGGCTCGAACTGCTGACCTCAGGTAACCCACCTGCCTTGGCCTCCCAAAGTGCTGGGATTACAGGTGTGAGCTACTGCGCCTGCTCACTTGGCTAATTTTTTAAAAATGTTTTTGCAGTGATCCTCCTGCCTCAGCAGTTTCCTGGAACGCTTCTCTCTGGGTTTTACTTCAGGATATTTCACTTTTCACCACAGTCTTCCATGCACTCTGAAATATTACTTTTTCAGTTTTACAGGAACAGTATTCAAACACTGCCTTTTAAGGAAAGAGGTATAACTCCCTGAGTGGAATGCACACATCACTAAGCAGTTTCTAGGAAAGCTTCTGTCCAGTATTTATCCGAAGATATCTCCTATTTCCAGTTTTTATCTGAAGATATTTCCTTTTTCACCAGAGTCCTGAATGTGCTCCCAAATGTCCCTTCGTGGATCAGTCCATGACTTAGTTTCCAAGTTGCTTAACATAAAAAACTTTATGTTTGTGAGATCAATACACATAGCAAAAAGCATGTTCACGGAAAGTTTCCTTGCCGTTTTTATCTGATGATATTTCCTTTTTTATCCTAGTCCTGAATGTGCTCCTGAATGTCCCTTCGCGGATCCGTCCATGACAGAGTTTCCATGCTGTGTAGTGTAAAGGAAGCTTTATCTATGTGAGATGAATACACATAGCATAGAGCAGTTTCACAGAAAGCTTTTTTTCTCTTTTTGTCTGAGGCTATTTCGCTTTTCACCATAGGTGTCAATATCCTCCTGAATATAGCTTGGTACCTATTTCTCCAAAAGGGCTTCCCCGATGCCGTATGAGAACAGAGATACAAACTGAGTTGAATGCACACGTCACAAAGCATCTCCTCAGAAAGCTTCTCTCCTGTTTCTATCTGAACATATTTCCTTTTTCACTGTAAGCCTCAAAGTGTTCCTGAATATCCCTTGACACGCTAAAGAAACACAGTGTTAGAAAACTGCTCAATGAAAAGAGAAGCTTAACTGAGAGAGAGGAATTCAAACCACACAAAGCAGTTTCACAGAAAGCTTCCTTCTGGTTATTATCTGAGGATAGTTCTTTCTCCATATTCTCAAGAGCGTTCCCAAATGTCCTTCCTGAGATTCCACAGAAAGAGTGATTTCAAACTACTCAATCCCAATAACGATTTAACTCTAACAGATGAATACACAAGTCATAAAGCAGTTGCTCAGAAACTTCTCCCTATTTTTTAACGAAAGACATTCCTTGCACACCACAGGTCTCCGGGTGCCACTAAATATCCCTTTGCAGATTCCTCAAAGACAGAGTTTCCAAACTGGGCAATGTAGAGCAAGCTTTAACACTGTGGAGTGAATGCATGTATCAGAGAGCAGTTTCTTGTAACGTTTCTTTCTCGTTTTTATTTGAGGAGAGTTCACTTTTCACCATAGTCTTCAATGAGCTCCAAAATATCACTTTTTCGGTTTTACAGGAAGAGTGTTCAAACACTGTCTTATGAGAAAAGAGGTAAAACTCCCTGAGTGGAATACATACATCACAAAGCCGTTTTTCAGAGATTCTATGCAGATTTTACCTGAAGATATTTTCTTTTTCACCATTGTCCTGAATGTGCTCCCGAATGTCCCTTCGCAAATCCGTCCATGTCGGCATTTCAAAACTG
The DNA here is from genome assembly GCF_007565055.1 of Rhinopithecus roxellana. Classification (NCBI taxonomy): domain Eukaryota; kingdom Metazoa; phylum Chordata; class Mammalia; order Primates; family Cercopithecidae; genus Rhinopithecus; species Rhinopithecus roxellana. Next base: position 46,811 of record NW_022142117.1, on the reverse strand, counting down.
CATAATAGAAAGAAAGTTTTATCTATGTGAGATGCATAAGCATATCTATCACAAAGCAGTTTCACAGAAAGCTTCTTTCCAGTTTTTGTGTAGGATATTTCCTTTTTCACCATAGCCGTCCATGTACTCCCAAATGTTCATTGGTAGCTTTTTCTCCAAAAGGTATTTCCCAATCCTCTATCAGAAGAAACATAAAATTCTGTGAGTGGAATGCACACGTCACAAAGCGGCTCCTCAGAAAGCATTTCTCTCCAATTTCCATCTGAAGATATTTCCTTTTTCACTGTAAGCCTCAAAGCGCTCCCGAATATCCCTTTGCAGACTAAACATAAACAGTGTTAGAATACTACTCAATGAAAAGAGAAGCTGAGCTGTGCATGCGGAATTCACATGACACAGAGCAGTTTCACAGAAAGCTCCTTCTGGTTTCTATCTGAATTTATTTTTCAGGATATCCTAAAGAGCGCTCCCAAATGTCCTTTTTCAGATTCTACAGAAACAGTGATTTCAAACTGCTCAATCCAAAGAATCATTTTAGTCTATGAGATGCATACAAACATCAACAAAAGAGTTGTTCAGAAATCTTTTATCCATTTTCAACGGAAGACATTCCCTTGCTCGTCACAGGCTTCTGGTTGCCAGTTAATATCTCTGCGCAGAATCAACAAAGACAGACTTTCCAAACTGGGAAATGTAGAGTAAGCTTTAACTCTGTGAAATGATTGGACATGTCAGAGAGCAGTTTCTTGGAATGCTTCTTTCTGGTCACATTAATCTTCAATGTGCTCCAAATATCACTTTGATAGTTTTGCAGGAACAGTGTTCAAACAGCGCCTTATGAGAAAAAAAGTATAACTCCCTGAGTGGAATGCACACATCACGAAGCAGTTACTTAGAATGCTTCTGTACAGTTTTTATCTGTTGATATTTTCTTTTACACCATTGGCCCAAATATGATCCTGAATATCCCTTCGCAGATCCATCTATGACAGAGTTTCCAAGCTGCGTAATGTAAAGAAAGCTTTATCTACATGAGATGAAAAAACACAGCAAAAAGCAGATTCAAAGAATGCGTCTTTCCAGTTTTTGTCTGAGGCTATTTCCCTTTTCACCACAGGCATCAACATGCTCCTGAATATCACTTGGTACCTTTTTCACCAAAAGGGTTTTCCTGATGCTATGTGAAAAGAGAAGTATAACACTGTGAGTGGAATGCACATGTCACAAAGCAGTTCCTTGGAAAGCTTCTTTCCAGTTTCGGTCTGAACATATTTCCTTTTTCACCATAAGCCTCAAACCACTCCCGAATATCCCTGCACACACTAAACATAAACAGGGTTAGAAAACTGCTCAATTAAAAGAGAGGTTTAACTGAGAGGAATTAAGACGACACAGAGCAGTTTCACAGAAAGCTTCCTTCTGGATTTTACCTGAGGATATTTCTTCTCCATATACTAAGAAGCGTTCCCATATGTCCTTCCTCAGATTCCACAAAAACAGTGGTTTCAAACTGCTCAATCCAAAAAATGGCTTAATTCTATGAGATGAATACACACACCACAAAGCAGTTGCTCAGAAGGATTCTCTCCAGTATTCATCGGAATACATTTCCTTGCTCACCACAAACCTCTGGGCGCCAGTTAATATCCCTTCACAGATTCCTAAATGACAGACTTTCCAAACTGGGCAACGTAGAGTAAGCTTTACCTCTACGAAATGAATGCATATATCAGGAAACAATTTCCTGGAACACTTCTTCCCAGGTTTTATTGGAGGACATTGCACTTTTCACCATAGTCTTCTAGGCCCTCAGAAATATTACATTTTTGGTTTTATGGTAACAGTGTTCAAACACTGCCTTAGGAGGAAAGAGGTATAACTCCGTGAGTGGAACGCACACATCACAAAGCAGTTTTTCAGAAAGCTTCTATCCAGTTTTTATCTGAAGATATCTCCTTTTTCACCATAGGCCTGAATGTGCTCCCGGATGTCCTTTTGCGGATCTGTCCTAGACGGAATTCCCAAACTGGGTAATATAAAGAAAGTTTCATCTATGTGAGATGAATAAACATACCTATCACAAAGCAGTTTCACAGAAATCTTCTCTCCAATTTCTGTCTGAGGATATTTCCTTTTTCATCATAGCCGTCCATATTCTCCCCATTGTTCATTGGCAGGTTTTTCTGCAAAAGGGATTCCCCAATCCTCTATCAGCAGAAACATATAATTCTGTGAGTGGAATGCACACGTCACAAAGCAGCTCGTCACAAAGCTTCTCTCCACTTTCTATCTGAAGATATTTCATTTTTCACCATAAGCCTCAAAGCGCTTTCGAATATCCCTTTGCAAACTAAACATAAACAGTGTTAGAATATTGCTCAATGAAAAGAGAAGCTTAACTGTGTGTATGGAATCCACGCGACACGGAGCAGTTTCACAGAAAGCTCCTTCTGGTTTGTATCTGAGGTTATTTCTTTTTCAGGATATTCCAAAGAGCGTTACCAAATGTCATTTTTCAGATTCTACAGAAACAGTGATTTCAAACTGCTCAATCCAAAGAATCATTTTACTCTAGAGATGCAAACAAACATCACAAAAGTGTTGCTCAGGATCCTTCTCTCCAATTTTCAACGGAAGACATTTCCTTGCTCGTTAAAGGCTTCCAGTTGCCAGTTAATATCTCTGCGCAGATTCAACAAAGACAGACTTTCCAAACTGGGAAATATAGAGTAAGCTTTAACTCTGTGAAATGAATGGACATGTCAGAGAACAGTTTCTTGCAATGCTTCTATCTGGTCACCACAATCTTCAATGTGCTCGAAATATCACTGTGATAGTTTTACAGGAACAGTGTCCAAACACTGCCTTATGAGAAAAAAGGTATAACTCCCTGAGTAGAATGCACACATCACCAAGCAGTTTCTTAGAATGCTTCTCTACAGTTTTTATCTGACAATATTTCCTTTTACACCATAGGCCTGAATATGATCCGGATTATCCCTTCACAGATCCATCTGTGACAGAGTTTCCAAGGTGCATAATGTAAAGAAAGCTTTATCTACGTGAGATCAATAAACACAGCAAAAAGCAGATTCAAAGAATGCTTCTTTCCAGTTTTTGTCTGAGGCTATTTCCCTTTTCACCACAGGCATCAACATGCTCCTGAATATCACTTGGTACCTTTTTCACCAAAAGGGTTTCCCTGGTGCTATATGAAAAGAGAAGTATAACACTGTGAGTGGAATGCACATGTCACAAAGCAGTTCCTTGGAAAGCTTCTTTCCAGTTTCGGTCTGAACATATTTCCTTTTTCACCATAAACCTCAAAGCACTCCCGAATATCCCTGCACACGCTAAACATAAACAGGGTTAGACAACTGCTCAATGAAAAGTGAGGCTTAACTGAGTGAGAGAAATTAAGACGACACAGAGCAGTTTCACAGAAAGCTTCCTTCTGGATTTTACCTGAGGATATGTCTTTCTCCGTGTTCTAAAGAGCATTCCCAAATGTCATTCCTCAGATGCCACAAAAACAATGATACCAAACTGCTCAGTCTAAAGAATGGTTTAACTCTATGAGATGAATGCACACATCAGAAAGCAGTTGTTCAGAAACCTTCTCTTCAGTTTTCATCGGAAGACTTTTCCATGCTCACCAAAACCCTCCAGGCAACAGTTAATATCCCTTCACAGATTCCTGAAAGACAGAGTTTCCAAACTGAGCAGCGTAGAGTAAGCTTTAACTCTCTGAAATGAATGCACATATCAGAAAGCTGTTTCTTGGAATGCTTCTTTCTGTGTTTTATTTGAGGTTATTTCACTTTTCGCCATAGTCTTCAATGCTCTCCGAAATGTCACTTTTTCGATTTTTGCAAGAACAGTGTTCAAACACTACCTTATGAGCAAAGAGGTAAAAGTCCCTGAATGGAATGCACATGTCAAAAAGCAGCTCCTCAGAAAGCTTCTCTCCAGTTTCTATCTGAAGATATTTCCTTTTTCACCATAAACCTCAAAGTGCTCCTGAATATCCCTTTGCAGACTAATCATAAACAGTGTTAGAATGCTGCTGAATGAAAAAAGAAGCTTAACTGTATGAGCGAAATTCATGCGACACAGAACAGTTTCACAGAAATCTTCTTCTGGTTTCTATCTGAGGTTATTTCTTCTTCAGGGTATTCTAAAGGGTGTTCCCAGAAGTCCTTTTTCAGATTCCACAGAAACAGTGACTTCAAACTGCTCAATTCAAAGAATCATTTAACTCTTTGAGATGAATACAAACATCACAAAAGTGTTGCTCAGAAAGCTTCTCTCCAATTTACAACAGAAGACATTTCATTGCTCGCTACAGGCCTCCAGTTGCCACTTAATATCCCTTCGCAGATTCCTCAAAGACAGACTTTCCAAACTGGGAAATGTAGAGTAAGCTTATCTCTGTGAAATGAATGGACATGTCAGAGAGCAGTTTCTTGAAATGCTTCTTTCCGGGTTTTATTGAAGACATTTCACTTTTCACCGTAGTCTTCAACGTGCTCGAAATATCACTTTTTTAGTTTTACAGAACAGTGTTCAAACAGTGCCTTATGAGAAAAATGGTTTAACTCCCTTATTGGAACGCACACATCACCACGTATTTTCTCATTCCAAAGAATGATTTCAATCTATGAGATGAATACAAACTGTGCCTTATGTGAAGAAAGTTATAACCCCCCGAGTAGAATGCACACGTCACCAAGCAGTTTCTCAGAAAGCTTCTCTCCAGTATTTATCTGACTATATTTTCTATTTCACCATCGGCCTGAATGTGAACCCGAATATCCCTTTGCGGATCCATCCACGAGGGAGTTTCCCAGCTTCATAAGGTAAAGAAAGGTTCATCTATGTGAGATGAATAAAAATAGCAAAAAGCAGATTCACAGAAAGCTTCTTTCCAGTTTTTATCTGAAGATTTTTTTTCACCATAGTTCTGAAAGTGCTCCCGAAGGTCCCTTTGTTCATCCGTCCATTACAGCTTCCAAGCTGCGTAATGTAAAGAAAGAATTATCTATGTGAGATGATTACACATATCACAGAGTAGTTTCCTAGAAAGCTTCTTTCCACTTTTTGTCTGAGGCTATTTTCCTTTTCACCATCGGCATCAACATGCTCCCGAACATCACTTGGTACCTGTTTCTGCAAAAGGGTTTCCCCGACGTTGTATGAGAAGAGAGGTATAACACTATGAGTGGAATGCACACGTCACAAAGCAGTTCCTCGGAAAGCTTCTCTCCAGTTTCGGCCTGAACATATTTCCTTTTACACCATAAGCCTCAAAGTGCTCCCGAACATCCCATCACATGCTAAACATACACAGGGTTAGAAAACTGCTCAATGAAAAGAGAGGCTTAACTGATCAAGAGGAATTAAGACGACACAGAGCAGTTTCACAGAAAGCTTCCTTCTGGATTTTACCTCAGGATATTTCTTTCTCCATGTTCTAAGGATCGTTCTCAAATGTCCTTCCTCAGATGCCACAAAAACAGTGATTTCAAGCTGCTCAATCCAAAGAATGCTCTAACTCTATGAGACGAATACACACATCGCAAGGCAGTGGTTCAGAACCTTTCTCTGCAGGTTTCATCGGAAGACGTTTCCTTGCTCACCACAAGCCTCCGGGCGTCACTAAATATCCCTGCACAGATTCTTCAAAGACAGAGTTTCGAAACTGGGCAACATAGAGTAAACATTAACTCTGTGAAGAGAATGCACATATCAGAGAGCAGATTCTTGGAATGCTTCTTCCTCGATTTTATTTCAGTATATTTCACTATTCGTCATAGTCCTCAATGCGCTCCGAAATATCACTTTTTCAGTTTCACAGGAACAGTGTTCAAACACTGCCTTGTGAGAAAAGAGGTATAACTCCCTGAGTGGAATGCATACATCACAAAGTAGTTCCTCGGAAAGCTTCCATCCAGTTTTTATCTGAAGATATCTCCTCTTTCACCATAGGCCTGAATGTGCTCCCGAATGTCCCTTCATGGATCCGTGCATGACGGAGTTTCCAAACTGCATAATATAAGAAAAGTTTTAACTATGTGAGATGAATAAATATATCTAACACAAAGCAGTTTCACAGAAATCTTTCCAGTTTTTGTCTGAGGATATTTCCTTTTTCACCATAGCCGTCCCTATACTCCTGAATGTCTCTTGGTAGCTTTTTCTGCAAAAGGGTTTCCGGAATCCTCTACAAGAATGGTATATTTCTGTGAGTGGAATGCACACATCACAAAGCAGCTCCTCAGAAATCTTCTCTCCAGTTTCTATCTGAATACGTTTCCTTTCTCACTGTAACCCTCAAAGAGCTTCCTTCCGGTTTTTATTTGAGGATAGTTCTTTCTCCATATTCAAAAGAGCATTCCCAAATATCCTGCCTCAGATTCCACAGAACCAGTGATTTCAAACTGCTCAATCCTAGGAATGATTTAACACTAACAGATGAATACACAAATCACAAAGCAGTTGCTCAGAGACTTCTCCCCAGTTTTCAACAGAAGACATTCCTTGCTCATCACAGTAAAGTGCTCCTGAATATCCCTTCGCAGACCAAACAAAAACAGTTTTATGATACTACTCAATGAAAAGAGAAGCTCACCACAGGCCTCCCGGCACCACTGAATATCCCCTCACAGATTACTGAAAGACAGAATTTCCAAACTCGGCAATGTAGACTAAGCTTTACCTCAGTGAAATGAATGCATATATCTGAGAGCAGTTTCTTCGAACGCTTTGCTCTGGGTTTCATTTGAGGATATATCACCTTTCACCATAGTCTTCTATGCGCCCCAGAATATCGCATTTTCGTTTTACAGGAACAGTGTTGCAACACTGCCTTATGAGAAAAGAGGTATAACACCCTGAGTGGAATGCACACATCACAAAGCAGTTTCTCAGAAAGCTTCTCTCCAGTTTTTCTCTGAAGAAATTTCCTTTTTCGGAGGGTGGAGCAAGATGGCCGAATAGGAACAGCTCCAGTCTCCAACTCCCAGCGCGAGCGACACAGAAGACCGGTGACTTCTTCATTTTCAACTGAGGTACTGGGGTCATCTCACTAGGGAGTGCCGGACAATCAGTGCTGGTCAGCTGCTGCAGCCTGACCAGCGAGAGCTGAAGCAGGGCGAGGCATCACCTCACCTGGAAGTGCAAGGGGGAAGGGGATCCGTTTTCCTAGCCAGGGAAACTGAGACACACAACACCTGGAAAATCGGGTAACTCCCACCCCAATACAGCGCTTTAAGCAAAGAGGCACACCAGGAGAATATATCTCACACCTGGCCGGGAGGGGCCCATGCCCACGGAGCCTCCCTCACTGCTAACACAGCAGTCTGCGGCGATCTATCGGCAAGGCAGCAGCCAGGCTGGGGGAGGGGCGCCCGCCATTGCTGAGGCTTAAGTAGGTAAACAAAGCCGCTGGGAAGCTCGAATTGGGTGGAGCTCACAGCAGCTCAAGGAAGCCTGCCTGTCTCTGTAGACTCCACCTCTGGGGACAGCGCACAGCTGAAGACCAACAGGGGAAACAGCGGGGGCCGGTGCAGACGCGAACGACTCTGTCTGACAGCTTTGGGGAGAGCTGTGAATCTCCCAACTCGGAGGTTGAGATCTGAGAACGGACAGACTGCCTGCTCAGGTGTGTCCCTGACGCCTGAGTAGCCTAGCTGGGAGAAATCCCCCACTAGGGGCAGTCTGACACCCCACACCTCACAGGGTGGAGAACACCCCTGAGAGGAAGCTTACAAAGCAAGAATCAGACAGGTACTCTCGCTGTTCAGCAATATTCTATCTTCGGCAACCTCTGCTGCTGATACCCAGGCAAACAGGGTCGGGAGTGGACCTCAAGCAATCTCCAACAGACCACGCACAGTCCTTCTGACTGTCAGAAGGAAAACTGTCAAACAGGAAGGACACCTATACCAAAACCCCATCAGTACGTCACCACCATCAAAGACCAGAGACAGATAAAACCACAAAGATGGGGAAGAAGCAGGGCAGAAAAGCTGGAAATTCAAAAAATAAGAGCGCATCTCCCCCTGCAAAGGAGCGCAGCCCATCGCCAGCAACGGATCAAAGCTGGTCGGAGAATGACTTTGACGAGATGAGAGAAGAAGGCTTCAGTCCATCAAACTTCTCAGAGCTAAAGGAGGAATTACGTACCCAGCGCAAAGAAACTAAAAATCTTGAAAAAAGAGTGGAAGAATTGACAGCTAGACTAATTAATGCAGAGAAGATCATAAACGAAATGACAGAGATGAAAACCATGACACGAGAAATACGTGACAAATACACAAGCTTCAGTAACCGACTCGATCAACTGGAAGAAAGAGTATCAGCGATTGAAGATCAAATGAATGAAATGAAGCGAGAAGAGAAACCAAAAGAAAAAAGAAGAAAAAGAAATGAACAAAGCCTGCAAGAAGTATAGGATTACGTAAAAAGACCAAATCTACGTCTGATTGGGGTGCCTGAAAGTGAGGGGGAAAATGGAACCAAGTTGGAAAACACTCTTCAGGATATCATCCAGGAGAACTTCCCCAACCTAGTAGGGCAGGCCAACATTCAAATTCAGGAAATACAGAGAATGCCACAAAGATACTCCTCCAGAAGAGCAACTCCAAGACACATAATTGCCAGATTCACCAAAGTTGAAATGAAGGAAAAAATCTTAAGGGCAGCCAGAGAGAAAGGTCGGGTTACCCACAAAGGGAAGCCCATCAGACTAACTGCAGATCTCTCAGCAGAAACTCTACAAGCCAGAAGAGAGTGGGCACCAATATTCAACGTTCTTAAAGAAAAGAATTTTCAACCCAGAATTTCATATCCAGCCAAACTAAGTTTCAGAAGTGAAGGAGAAATAAAATCCTTTACAGATAAGCAAATGCTTAAAGATTTTGTCACCACCAGGCCTGCCTTACAAGAGACCCTGAAGGAAGCCCTATACATGGAAAGGAACAACCGGTACCAGCCATTGCAAAAACATGCCAAAATGTAAAGACCATCGAGGCTAGGAAGAAACTGCATCAACTAACGAGCAAAATAACCAGTTAATATCATAATGGCAGGATCAAGTTCACACATAACAATATTAACCTTAAATGTTAACGGACTAAATGCTCCAATTAAAAGACACAGACTGGCAAACTGGATAAAGAGTCAAGACCCATCAGTCTGCTGTATTCAGGAGACCCATCTCACATGCAGAGACATACATAGGCTCAAAATAAAGGGATGGAGGAAGATCTACCAAGCAAATGGAGAACAAAAAAAAAGCAGGGGTTGCAATCCTTGTCTCTGATAAAACAGACTTTAAACCATCAAAGATCAAAAGAGACAAAGAAGGCCATTACATAATGGTAAAGGGATCAATTCAACAGGAAGAGCTAACTCTCCTAAATATATATGCACCCAATACAGGAGCACCCAGATTCATAAAGCAAGTCCTTAGAGACTTACAAAGAGACTTAGACTCCCATACAATAATAATGGGAGACTTCAACACTCCGCTGTCAACATTAGACAGATCAACGAGACAGAAAGTTAACAAGGATATCCAGGAACTGAACTCATCTCTGCACCAAGCAGACCTAATAGACATCTATAGAACTCTCCACCCCAAATCAACAGAATATACATTCTTCTCAGCACCACATCGCACTTATTCCAAAATTGACCACATAATTGGAAGTAAAGCACTCCTCAGCAAATGTAAAAGAACAGACATAATAACAAACTGTCTCTCAGACCACAGTGCAATCAAACTAGAACTCAGGACTAAGAAACTCAATCAAAACCGCTCAACTACATGGAAACTGAACAACCTGCTCCTGAATGACTACTGGGTACATAACGAAATGAAAGCGGAAATAAAGATGTTCTTTGAAACCAATGAGAACAAACATACAACATACCAGAATCTCTGGGACACATTTAAAGCAGTGTGTAGAGGGAAATTTATAGCACTAAATGCCCACAAGAGAAAGCAGGAAAGATCTAAAACTGACACTCTCACATCACAATTAAAAGAACTAGAGAGGCAAGAGCAAACACATTCAAAAGCTAGCAGAAGGCAAGAAATAACTAAGATCAGAGCCAAACTGAAGGAGATAGAGACACAAAAAACCCTCCAAAAACTCAATGAATCCAGGAGTTGGTTTTTTGAAAAGATCAACAAAATTGACAGACCGCTAGCAAGGCTAATAAAGAAGAAAAGAGAGAGGAATCAAATAGATGCAATAAAAAATGATAAAGGGGATATCACCACTGACCCCACAGAAATACAAACAACCATCAGAGAATAGTATAAACGCCTCTACGCAAATCAACTAGAAAATCTAGAAGAAATGGATAATTTCCTGGACACTTACACTCTCCCAAGGCTAAACCAGGAAGAAGTTGAATCCCTGAATAGACCAATAGCAGGCTCTGAAATTGAGGCAACAATTAATAGCCTACCCACCAAAAAAAGTCCAGGACCAGATGGATTCACAGCTGAATTCTACCAGAGGTACAAGGAGGAGCTGGTACCATTCCTTCTGAAACTATTCCAATCAATAGAAAAAGAGGGAATCCTCCCTAACTCATTTTATGAGGCCAACATCATCCTGATACCAAAGCCTGGCAGAGACACAACAAAAAAAGAGAATTTTAGACCAATATCCCTGATGAACATTGATGCAAAAATTCTCAATAAAATACTGGCAAACCGGATTCAGCAGCACATCAAAAAGCTTATCCACCATGATCAAGTGGGCTTCATCCCTGGGATGCAAGGCTGGTTCAACATTCGCAAATCAATAAATGTAACCCAGCATATAAACAGAACCAAAGACAAGAACCACATGATTGTCTCAATAGATGCAGAAAAGGCTTTTGACAAAATTCAACAGCCCTTCATGCTAAAAACGCTCAATAAATTCGGTATTGATGGAACGTACCTCAAAATAATAAGAGCTATTTATGACAAACCCACAGCTAATATCATACTGAATGGGCAAAAACTGGAAAAATTCCCTTTGTAAACTGGCACAAGACAGGGATGCCCTCTCTCACCACTCCTATTCAACATAGTGCTGGAAGTTCTGGCTAGGGCAATCAGGCAAGAGAAAGAAATCAAGGGTATCCAGTTAGGAAAAGAAGAAGTCAAATTGTCCCTGTTTACAGATGACATGATTGTATATTTAGAAAACCCCATCGTCTCAGCCCAACATCTCCTTAAGGTGATAAGCAACTTCAGCAAAGTCTCAGGATACAAAATTAATGTGCAAAAATCACAAGCATTCTTATACACCAGTAACAGACAAGCAGAGAGCCAAATCATGAATGAACTTCCATTCACAATTGCTTCAAAGAGAATAAAATACCTAGGAATCCAGCTTACAAGGGATGTAAAGGACCTCTTCAAGGAGAACTACAAACCACTGCTCAGTGAAATAAAAGAGGACACAAACAGATGCAAGAACATACCATGCTCATGGATAGGAAGAATCAATATCGTGAAAATGGCCATACTCCCCAAGGTTATTTATAGATTCAATGCCATCCCCATCAAGCTACCAATGAGTTTCTTCACAGAATTGGAAAAAACTGCTTTAAAGTTCATATGGAACCAAAAAACAGCCCGCATTGCCAAGACAATCCTAAGTCAAAAGGACAAAGCTGGAGGCGTCACGCTACCTGACTTCAAACTATACTACAAGGCTACAGTAACCAAAACAGCATGGTACTGGTACCAAAACAGAGATATAGACCAATGAAACAGAACAGAGTCCTCAGAAATAATACCGCACATCTACAGCCATCTGATCTTTGACAAACCTGAGAGAAACAAGAAATGGGGAAAGGATTCCCTATTTAATAAATGGTGCTGGGAAAATTGGCTAGCCATAAGTAGAAAGCTGAAACTGGATCCTTTCCTTACCCCTTATACGAAGATTAATTCAAGATGGATTAGAGACTTAAATGTTAGACCTAATACCATAAAAACCCTAGAAGAAAATCTAGGTAGTACCATTCAGGACATAGGCATGGGCAAGGACTTCATGTCTAAAACACCAAAAGCAATGGCAGCAAAAGCAAAAATTGACAAATGGGATCTAATTAAACTAAAGAGCTTTTGCACAGCAAAAGAAACTACCATCAGAGTGAACAGGCAACCTACAGAATGGGAGAAAATTTTTGCAACCTACTCATCTGACAAAGGGCTAATATCCAGAATCTACAAGGAACTCAAACAAATATACGAGAAAAAAACAAACAACCCCATCAAAAGTGGGGAAAGGATATGAACAGACATTTCTCAAAAGAAGATATTCATACTGCCAACAGACACATGAAAAAATGCTCATCATCACTCGCCATCAGAGAAATGCAAATCAAAACCACAATGAGATACCATCTCACACCAGTTAGAATGGCAATCATTAAGAAGTCAGGAAAGAACAGGTGTTGGAGAGGATGTGGAGAAATAGGAACACTTTTACACTGTTGGTGGGATTGTAAACTAGTTCAACCATTATGGAAAACAGTATGGCAATTCCTCAAGGATCTAGAACTAGATGTACCATATGACCCAGCCATCCCACTACTGGGTATATACCCAAAGGATTATAAATTATTCTACTACAAAGACACATGCACACGTATGTTTACTGTGGCACTATTCACAATAGCAAAGACTTGGAATCAACCCAAATGTCCATCTGTGACAGACTGGATTAAGAAAATGTGGCACATATACACCATGGAATACTATGCAGCCATAAAAAAGGATGAGTTTGCGTCCTTTGTAGGGACATGGATGCAGCTGGAAACCATCATTCTTAGCAAACTATCACAAGAGCAGAAAACCAAACACCGCATGTTCTCACTCATAGGTGGGAACTGAACAATGAGATCACTTGGACTCGGGAAGGGGAACATCATGCACTGGGGCCTATTATGGGGAGGGGGGAGGGGGGAGGAGGGAGGGATTGCATTGGGGAGTTATACATCATATAAATGATGTATTGATGGGTGCTGACGAGTTGATGGGTGCAGCACACCAACATGGCATAAGTATACATATGTAACAAACCTGCACGTTACGCACATGTAACCTAGAACTTAAAGTATAATAATAAAGAAAAAAAAAAAGAAATTTCCTTTTTCACCATAGACCTGAATGCCCTTTCAAATATCCCATCGTGGATCCGTCCATGACTGAGTTTCCAAACTGCGTAATATAGAGAAAGTTTTATCTATGTGAGATGAATAAACACAGCAAAAAGCAGATTCACAGAAAGCTTCTTTCCAGTTTTTATCTGAAGATATTTCCTTTTTCACCATAGTCCTGAATGTGCTTTCATATATCCCTTAACGGATCCATCCATGACAGAGTTTCCAAGCTGTGAAATGTAGAGAAAGATTTATCTATGTGAGATGAATACGTGTATCTAAGAACAGTTTCACAAAAAGGGTTTCCTAGATGTAGTATGAGAAGAGAGGTATAACACTGTGAGTCGGAGGGTGGGAAGAAGGTCCACACAGCACAAGTCGCCAGTGGAGCCAGGGAAAGCGGTCGCTCAGTTTTTCTCTGAAAAATGTAGAGTAACAGAGGACCGGTAAAAAGAAATTTCATTTTTTCGGAAGTGGGTAAAGGGTTGGAGACAAGATGGCCGAATAAATAATAAGCTAGTGAATAATAGAACACAGTCTCCAGGATTGAAACAAAATTCCAGCACCGCGCGCCGGAGGCGAAACAGGAAGAACGGTGACGTCTTCTTCATTTCAACTGACGGTACTGGACTGGTAGTCATCTCACTAGGGAGTGCCGGACAATCAGTGCTGGTCAGCTGCCTGCAGCCTGACCAGCGAGAGCTGAAGCAGGGCGAGGCATCACCTCACCTGGAAGTGCAAGGGGGGGAAGGGGATCCGGTTCCTAGCCAGGGAAACTGAGACACACAACACCTGGAAAATCGGGGAACTCCCACCCCAATACAGCGCTTTAAGCAAAGAGGCACACCAGGAGAATTATCTCACAACCTGGCCGGAGGGGCCCATGCCCACGGAGCCTCCCTCACTGCTAACACAGCAGTCTGCGGCGATCTATCGGCAAGGCAGCAGCCAGGCTGGGGGAGGGGCGCCCGCCATTGCTGAGGCTTAAGTAGGTAAACAAAGCCGCTGGGAAGCTCGAATTGGGTGGAGCTCACAGCAGCTCAAGGAAGCCTGCCTGTCTCTGTTAGACTCCACCTCTGGGGACAGCGCACAGCTGAAGAACAACAGGGGAAACAGCGGGGGCCGGTGCAGACGCGAAAGACTCTGTCTGACAGCTTTGGGGAGAGTCTGAATCTCCCAACTCGGAGGTTGAGATCTGAGAAACGGACAGACTGCCTGCTCAGTGTGTCCCTGACGCCTGAGTAGCCTAGCTGGGAGAAATCCCCCACTAGGGGCAGTCTGACACCCCACCCTCACAGGGTGGAGAAACACCCCTGAGAGGAAGCTTACAAAGCAAAGAATCAGACAGTACGTTCGCTGTTCAGCAATATTCTATTCTCGGCAACCTCTGCTGCTGATACCCAGCAGCAAACAGGGTCGGGAGATGGACTCAAGCAATCTCCAACAGACCACGCACAGTCCTTCTGACTGTCAGAAGGAAAACTGTCAAACAGGAGGATCACCTATACCAAAACCCATCAGTACGTCACCACCATCAAAGACCAGAGACAGAATAAAACCAAAGATGGGGAGAAGAAGCAGGGCAGAGAAAGCGTGGAAATTCAAAAAATAAGAGCGCATCTCCCCTGAAAGGAGCGCAGCCCATCGCCAGCAACGGATCAAAGCTGGTCGGAGAATGACTTTGACGAGATGAGAGAAGAAGGCTTCAGTCCATCAAACTTCTCAGAGCTAAAGGAGGAATTACGTACCCAGCGCAAAGAAACTAAAAATCTTGAAAAAAGAGTGGGAGAATTGACAGCTAGACTAATTATGAGAGAAGATCATAAACAAATGACAGAGATGAAAACCATGACACGAAGAATACGTGACAAATACACAAGCTTCAGTAACCGACTCGATAACGGAAGAGAAGAGTATCAGCGATTGAAGATCAAATGAATGAAATGAAGCGAGAAGAGAGAAACCAAAAGAAAAAAAAGAAGAAAAAGAAATGAACAAAGCCTGCAAGAAGTATAGGATTACGTAAAAAGACCAAATCTACGTCTGATTGGGGTGCCTGAAAGTGGAGGGGGAAAATGGAACCAAGTTGGAAAACACTCTTCAGGATATCATCCAGGAGAACTTCCCCAACCTAGTAGGGCAGGCCAACATTCAAATCAGGAAATACAGAGAATGCCACAAAGATACTCCTCCAGAAGAGCAACTCCAAGACACATATTGCCAGATTCACCAAAGTTGAAATGAAGGAAAAAATTTTAAGGGCAGCCAGAGAGAAAGGTCGGGTTACCCACAAAGGGAAGCCCATCGACTAACTGCAGATCTCTCGCAGAAAAACTCTACAAGCCAGAAGAGAGTGGGCACCATATTCAACGTTCTTAAAGAAAGAATTTTCAACCCCGAATTTCATATCCAGCCAAACTAAGTTTCAGAAGTGAAGGAGAAATAAAATCCTTTACAGATAAGCAAATGCTTAAAGATTTTGTCACCACCAGGCCTGCCTTACAAGAGACCCTGAAGGAACCTATACATGGAAAGGAACAACCGGTACCAGCCATTGCAAAAACATGCCAAAATGTAAAGACCATCGAGGCTAGGAAGAAACTGCATCAACTAACGAGCAAAATAACCAGTTAATATCATAATGGCAGGATCAAGTTCACACATAACAATATTAACCTAAATGTTAACGGACTAAATGCTCCAATTAAAAGACACAGACTGGCAAACTGGATAAAGAGTCAAGACCCATCAGTCTGCTGTATTCAGGAGACCCATCTCACATGCAGAGATACATAGGCTCAAAATAAAGGGATGGGGAAGATCTACCAAGCAAATGGAGAACAAAAAAAAAGCAGGGGTTGCAATCCTGTCTCTGATAAAACAGACTTTAAAACATCAAAGATCAAAAGAGACAAAGAGGCCATTACCTAATGGTAAAGGGATCAATTCAACAGGAAGAGCTAACTCTCCTAAATATATATGCACCCAATACAGGAGCACCCAGATTCATAAAGCAAGTCCTTAGAGACTTACAAAGAGACTTAGACTCCCATACAATAATAATGGGAGACTTCAACACTCCGCTGTCAACATTAGACAGATATAACGAGACAGAAAGTTAACAAGGATATCCAGGAACTGAAATCATCTCTGCACCAAGCAGACCTAATAGACATCTATAGAACTCTCCACCCCAAATCAACAGAATATACATTCTTCTCAGCACCACATCGCACTTATTCCAAAATTGACCACATAATTGGAAGTAAAGCACTCCTCAGCAAATGTAAAAGAACGAACATATAACAAACTGTCTCTCAGACCACAGTGCAATCAAACTAGAACTCAGGACTAAGAAGAAACAATCAAACCGCTCAACTACATGGAAACTGAACAACCTGCTCCTGAATGACTACTGGGTACATAACGAAATGAAAGCGGAAATAAAGATGTTCTTTGAAAGCAATGAGAAACAACATACAACATACCAGAATCTCTGGGACACATTTAAAGCAGTGTGTAGAGGGAAATTTTAGCACTAAATGCCCACAAGAGAAAGCAGGAAAGATCTAAAACTGACACTCTACACTCAATTAAAAGAACTAGAGAGGCAAGAGCAAACACATTCAAAAGCTAGCAGAAGGCAAGAAATAACTAAGATCAGAGCCAAACTGAAGGAGATAGAGACACAAAAAACCCTCCAAAAACTCAATGAATCCAGGAGTTGGTTTTTTGAAAAGATCAACAAAATTGACAGACGCTAGCAAGGCTAATAAAGAAGAAAAAGAGAGAGGAATCAAATAGATGCAATAAAAAAATGATAAAGGGGATATCACCACTGACCCCACAGAAATACAAACAACCATCAGAGAATAGTATAAACGCCTCTACGCAAAATCAACTAGAAAATCTAGAAGAAATGGATAATTTCCTGGACACTTACACTCTCCCAAGGCCTAACCAGGAAGAAGTTGAATCCCTGAATAGACCAATAGCGGTCTGAAATTGAGGGCAACAATTAATAGCCTACCCACCAAAAAAGTCCAGGACCAGATGGATTCACAGCTGAATTCTACCAGAGGTACAAGAGGAGGAGCTGGTACCATTCCTTCTGAAACTATTCCAATCAATAGAAAAAAGAGGAATCCTCCTAACTCATTTTATGAGGCCAACATCATCCTGATACCAAAGCCTGGCAGAGAACACAAAAAAAAGAGAATTTTAGACCAATATCCCTGATGAACATGATGCAAAATCTCAATAAAATACTGGCAAACCGGATTCAGCAGCACATCAAAAAGCTATCCACCATGATCAAGTGGGCTTCATCCCTGGGATGCAAGGCTGGTTCAACATTCGCAAATCAATAAATGTAACCCAGCATATAAACAGAACCAAAGACAAGAACCACATGATTGTTCTCAATAGATGCAGAAAAGGCTTTTGACAAAATTCAAAGCCCTTCATGCTAAAAACGCTCAATAAATTCGGTATTGATGGAACGTACCTCAAAATAATAAGAGCTATTTATGACAAACCCACAGCTAATATCTACTGAATGGGCAACAAAACTGGAAAAATTCCCTTTGAAACTGGCACAAGACAGGGATGCCCTCTCTCACCACTCCTATTCAAACTCCATTCCCTTCGTGGATCCGTGCATGACGGGGTTTCCAAACTGCGTAATATAAGAAAAGTTTTAACTATGTGAGATGAATAAATATATCTAACACAAAGCAGTTTCACAGAAATCTTGTTTCCAGTTTTTGTCTGAGGATATTACCTTTTTCACCATAGCCGTCCCTATACTCCTGAATGTCTCTTGGTAGCTTTTTCTGCAAAAGGGTTTCCGGAATCCTCTACAAGAACGGTATATTTCTGTGAGTGGAATGCACACGTCACAAAGCAGCTCCTCAGAAATCTTCTCTCCAGTTTCTATCTGAATACGTTTCTTTTCTCACTGTAACCCTCAAAGAGCTTCCTTCCGGTTTTTATTTGAGGATAGTTCTTTCTCCATATTCAAAAGACCATTCCCAAATATCCTGCCTCAGATTCCACAGAACCAGTGATTTCAAACTGCTCAATCCTAGGAACGATTTAACACTAACAGATGAATACACAAATCACAAAGCAGTTGCTCAGAGACTTCCCCGCAGTTTTCAACAGAAGACATTCCTTGCTCATCACAGTAAAGTGCTCCTGAATATCCCTTCACAGACCAAACAAAAACAGTTTTATGATACTACTCAATGAAAAGAGAAGCTCACCACAGGCCTCCCGGCACCACTGGATATCCCCTCACAGATTACTGAAAGACAGAATTTCCAAACTCGGCAATGTAGACTAAGCTTTACCTCAGTGAAATGAATGCATATATCTGAGAGCAGTTTCTTCGAACGCTTCGCTCTGGGTTTCATTTGAGGATATATCACCTTTCACCATAGTCTTCTATGCGCCCCAGAATATCGCATTTTCGTTTTACAGAAACAGTGTTGCAACACTGCCTTATGAGAAAAGAGGTATAACACCCTGAGTGGAATGCACACATCACAAAGCAGCTCCTCACAAAGCTTCTGTCCAGTTTCTTTCTGAAGATGTTTCCTTTCTAACCATGAGTCTCAAAGCTCTCCTGAATATCCCTTCTCAGACTAAACAAAAACTGTGTTATGATACTGCTCAATGAAAAGAGAAGCTTAACTGTGTGAGTGGAATTCACGTGACACATAGCAGTTTCACAGAAAGCTTCCTTCTGGTTTCTCTCTGAGGTTATTTCTTTTTCAGGATATTCTAAAGAGCGTTTCCAAATGTCCTTTCTCAGATTCCACAGAAACAGTGTTTTCAAATTGAGCCACCGCGCCCGGCGATATCTCCTCTTTCACCGTAGGCCTGAATGAGCTCCCGAATGTCCATTTGCAAAACCGTGCATTGTGTAGTTTCCATAATGCATAATATAAGAAAACTTTTAACTATGCGAGATGAACAAATATATCTAACACAAAGCAGTTTCACAGAAATCTTCTTTCCAGTTTTTCTCTGAGGATATTACCTTTCTCACCTTAGCCCTCCCTATACCCAAGAATGTCTCTTGGTAGCTCTTTATCAAAAAGGGATTCCAGTATCCTCTAGGAGAAGAAAGGTATATTTCTGTGAGTGGAATGCACACGTCACAAAGAAGCTCCTCAGAAAGCTTGTCTCCAGTTTCTATCTGAAGACGTTTCCTTTCTCACCATAATTCTCAAAGTGCTCCTGAATATCCCTTCTCAGACTAATCAAAAACATTGTTATGATACTGCTCAATGAAAAGAGAAACTTAACTGTGTGAGGGGAATTCACGTGACACAGAGTAGTTTCACAGAAAGCTTCCTTCTGGTTTCTATCTGAAGTTATTTCTTTTTCAGGATATTCTAAAGAGCGTTTCAAATGTCTTTCCTCAGATTCCACAGAAACAGTGATTTCAAACTGCTCAATCCAAAGAATGATTAAACTCTATGAGATGAATACAAACTTGACAAAAGAGTTGCGCAGAAAGCTTCTCTCCAATATTCGATGGAAGACGTTTCCGTGCTGGACACAGGCCTCCGGGTGTCACTTACTATACCATCGCAGAACTCTCAAAGACTGACTTTCAATTGGGAAATGTACAGTAAACTTTAACTCTGTGAAAAGAATGGACATGTCAGAGAGCAGTTTCTTTGAGTGCTTCTTTCTGTTTTTCATTGCATGACATTTCACTTTTTGCCATAGTCTTCAATGTGTTCCGAATATCTCTATTTTGGTTTTACAGGAACAGTGTTCAAGCTGTGCTTCATGAGAAGAAAACTACAACTCCCCGAGTGGAATGCTCACAACACCAAGCAGTTTCTCAGAAAGATTCTCTCCATTTTTATCTGACTATATTTCCGATTTCACCATAGGCCCAAATATGATCCCAAATATCCCTTCACGGATGCATCCACGAGGGAGTTTCCAATCTGTGTAATGTAAAGAAAGCTTCATCTATGTGAGATGAATAAACATAGCAAAAAGCAGATTCACAGAAAGCTTCTTTCCTGTTTTTATCTGAAGATATTTCCTTTTTCACCATAGTCGTGAATGTGCTCCCAAAGGTCCCTTCATGAATCCCTCCATGACAGTTTCCAAGCTGCGTAATGTAAAGAAAGCTTTATCTATGTGAAATGATTACACATACCACAGAGTAGTTTCCTAGAAAGCTTCCTTCCAGTTTTTGTCTGAGGCTATTTCCCTTTTCACCATCGGCATCAACATGCTCCCGAATATCACTTGGTACCTGTTTCTTCAAAAGGGTTTCCCCTTTGCTTTATGAGAGGAGAGGTATAGCACTGTGAGTGGAATGCACACGTCACAAAGCAGCTCCTCAGAAAGCTTCTCTCCAGTTTTTACCTGAAGACGTTTCCTTTCTCTCCGTTAGTCTCAAAGTGCTCCAGAATATCCCTTCCCAGACTAAACAAAAACAGTGTTATGATACTGCTCAATGAAAAGAGAAGCTTAACTGTGTGGGGGGAATTCACGTGACACAGAGCAGTTTCACAGAAACGTTCCTTCTGGTTTCTCTCTGCGGTTATTTCTTTTTCAGGATATTCTACAGAGCGTTTTCAAATGTCCTTTCTCAGATTCCACAGAAACAGTGATTTCAAACTGCTCAATCCAAAGAATGATTTAACTCTGTGAAATAAATACAAACATCAAAAAGAGTTGCGCAGAAAGCTTCTCTCCAATATTCGATGGAAGACCATTTCCTTGCTCGACACAACCCTCCGGTGGCCACTTACTATCCCTTCGCAGAACCCTCAAAGACCGACCTTTAAAGTGGGAAATGTAGAGCAAGCTTTAACCCTGTGAAAAGCACGGACATGTCAGAGAGCAGTTTCTTCGAGTGCTTCTTTCTGTTTTTTATTGGACGACATTTCATTTTTTGACATAGTCTTCAATGTGTTAGGAATATCTCTCTTTAGGTTTTACAGAAACAGTGTTCAAACTGTACCGTATGAGAAGAAAGTTATACCTCCCTGAGTGGAGTGCTCACATCTCCAAGCAGTTTCTCAGAAAGCTTCTCTCCAGTTTTTATCTGACTATGTTTCCTATTTCGCCATAGGCATGAATGTGATTCTAAGTATCCCTTCACGGATCCATCTACCAGGGAGTTTCCAAGCTGCGTAATGTAAAGAAAGCTTCAAATATTTGAGACGAATAAACATAGCAAAAAGCAGATTCACAGAATACTTCTTTCCAGTTTTTATCTGAAGATATTTACTTTTTCACCATAGTCCTGAATGTGCTCCCCAAGGTCCCTTCATGGATCCGTCCATGGCATTTTCCCAGCTGTGTAATGTAAAGAAAGCTTTAACTATGTGAGATGATTCCACACATCACAGACTAGTTTCCTAGAAAGCTTCTTTCCAGTTTTTGTCTGAGGCTATTTCCCTTTCCACCATTGGCATCAACATGCTCTTGAATATCACTTGGTACCTGTTTCTCCAAAAGGGTTTCCCCGACGGTGTAGGAGAAGAGATGCATAACACTCTGAATAAAATGCACACGTCACAAAGCAGTTCCTTGGAAAGCTTCTCTTCAGTTTTCTTCTGAACATATTTCCTTTTCCACCATAAGCCTCAAAGTGTTCCAAAATATCCCATCACAAGCTATACATGCACAGGGTTAGAAAAATGCTCAATGAAAAGAGAGGCTTAACTGAGCGAGAGGAATTAAGATGGCACAGAGCAGTTTCACAGAAATCTTCCTTCTGGATTTTACCTGAGGATATTTCTTTCTCCATATTCTAAGGATCGTTCCCAAATGTTCTTCCTCAGATTCCACAAAAACAGTGATTTCAAGCTGCTCAATCCAAAGAATGGTTTAACTCTGTGAGACGAATACACACATCACAAGGAAGTTGCTCAGAAAGTTTCTCTGCAGGTTTCATCGGAAGACGTTTCCTCACTCACCACCAGCCTCTGGGCATCACTAAATATCCCTTCACAGATACTTCAAAGACGGAGTTTTGAAACTGGGCAGCATAGAGTAAGCATTAATTCTGTGAAGTGAATGCACATATCAGAGAGCAGATTCTTGGAACGCTTCTTCCTCGATTTTATTTCAGAATATTTCACTATTCGCCATAGTCCTCAATGTACTCCGAAATATGACTTTTTCGGTTTCACAGGAACAGTGTTCACACTATGCCTTGTGAGAAAACAGGTATAACTCCCTGAGTGGTATGCATACATCACAAAGTAGTTTCTCAGAAATCTTCTCTCCAGTTTTATCTGAAGATATCTCCTCTTTCACCGTAGGCCGGAATGTTCTCCCGAATGTCCCTTCGTGGATCCGTGCATGACGGAGTTTCCAAACTGTGTAATATAAGAAAAGTTTTAACTGTGCATGATGAGTAAATATATCTAAAACAAAGCAGTTTCACAGAAATCTTCTTGCCAGTTTTTGTCTAAGGATATTTCCTTTTTCACCATAGCCATCCCGGTACTCATGAATGTCTCTAGTAGCTTTTCTTCCAAAAGGGATTCCGGAATCATCTGGGAGAAAAAAGGTTTACTTCTGTGAGTGAAATACACACGTCACAAAGCAGCTTCTCAGAAAGCTTGTTTTCAGTTTCTATCTAAAGACGTTTCCTTTCTCACCGTAAGCCTCAAAGCGCTCCAGAATATCCCTTCACAGTTTAAACAAACACAGTGTTATGATACTGCTCAATGAAAAGAGAAACTTAACTGTGTGAGTGGAATTCACGTGACACAGAGCAGTTTCACAGAAAGCTTCCTTCTGGTTTCTCTCTGAGGTTATTTCTTTATCAGGATATTCTAAAGAGCGTTTCCAAATGCCCTTCCTCACATTCCACAGAAGCAGTGATTTCAAACTGCTCAATCCAAAGAATCATTTAACTCTATGAGATAAATACAAACATCACAAAAGATTTGCCCAGAAAGATTCTCTCCGATTTTCGATGGAAGATATTTCCTTGCTCGACACAGGTATCCGGTGGCCACTTACTGTCCCTTCCCTGAACCCTCAAAGAGCGACTTTCAATCTGGGAAATGTAGAGTAAGTTTTAACCCAGTGAGAAGATTGAACATGTCAGAGAGCAGTTTCTTCGAGTGCTTCTTTCTGTTTTTATATGATGATTTTTCACTTTTTGCCATCGTTTCAAACTGCTCCAAATATCACTCTTTAGGTTTTACAGGAACAGTGTTCAAACTGTGTCTTATACGAAGAAAGTTGTAACTCCCTGAGTGGAATGCACATATCACGGAGCAATTTCTCAGAAAGCTTCTCTCCAGTTTTTATCTGACGATATTTCCTATTTCACCATAGGCCCGACTGTGACCCCAAATATCCCTTCGCGGATACATCCATGAGGGAGTTTCCAAGCTGCGTGATGTATAGAAAGCTTCATCTATGTGAGATGAAAAAACATAGCTAAAAGGAGTTTCACAGAAAGCTTTTTTCCAGTTTTAATCTGAATATATTTCCTTTTTCACCATAGTCATGAATGTGCTCCCCAAGGTCCGTTCGTGGATCCGTCCATGACTGTTTCCAAGCTGCGCAATGTAAAAAAAGCTTTATCTATGTGGGATGATGACACATATCACAGAGTAGTTTCCTAGAAAGCTCCTTTCCAGTTTTTGTCTGAGGCTATTTCCCTTTTCACCATCGGCATCAACATGCTCCCGAATATCACTTGGTACCTGTTTCTCCAAAAAGGTTTCCCTGATGCTGTATGAGAAGAGAGGTGTAAAACTGTGAGTGGAATGCACACGTCACAAAGTAATTCCTCGGAAAGCTTCTCTCCAGTTTCAGTCTGAGCATATTTCCTTTTTTACCGTAATCCTCAAAGTTTTCCCGAATATCCCATCACACGCTAAGCATACACATGGTTAGAAACCTGCTCAATTAAAAGAGAGGCTTAACTGAGTGAGAGGAATTACGACGACACCTAGCAGTTTCACAGAAAGCTTCCTTCTGGATTTTACCTGAGGATATTTCTTTCTTCATATTCTAAGGATCTTTCCCAAATATCCTTCCTCAGATTCCACAAAAACAGTGATTTCAAGCTGCTCAATCCAAAGAATGGTTTAAATCTATGAGACGAACACACACATCGCAAGGTAGTTGTTCAGAATGTTTCTCTGCAGGTTTCATCGGAAGACGTTTCCTTGCTCATCATAAGCCTCCAGGCGTCACTAAATATCCCTTCACAGATTCTTCAAAGATGGACTTTCGAAACTGGGCAGCATAGAGTAAGCATTAACTCTGTGAAGTGAATGCACATATCAGAGAGCAGATTCTTGGAACGCTTCTTCCTCGTTTTTATTTCAGTATATTTCACTATTCACCACAGTCCTCAATGCAATCTGAAATATGAGTTTTTCGGTTTCACAGGAACAGTGTTCAAACACTGCCTTGTGAGAAAAGAGGTATAACTCCCTGAGTGGAATGCATACATCACAATGTAGTTTCTCAGTAAGCTTCTATCTAGTTTTTATCTGAAGACATCCCTTCTTTCAGAGTAGGCCTGAATGTGCTCCCGAATGTCCCTTCGCGGATCCATGCATGACGGAGTTTCCAAACTGCACACTATAAGAAAAGTTTTAACTATGCGAGACGAATAAATATATCTAACACAATGCAGTTTCACAGAAATATTCTTTCCAGTTTTTGTCTAAGGATACTCCATTTTCACCATAGCCATCCCAATAGTCCCGAATGTCTCTTGGTAGCTTTTTCTCCAAAAGGGATTCCAGAATCCTCTATGAGAAGAAACGTATATTTCTGTGAGTGGAATGCACATGCCACAAAGCAGCTCCACAGAAAGCTTCTCTCCAGTTTCTATCTAAAGACGTTTCCTTTTTCACCGTAAGCCTCAAAGTGCTCCTGAATATTCCTTCACAGCCTAAAAAAAAACAGTGCTATGATACTGCTCTATAACAAGGGAAGCTTAAATGTGTGAGCGGAATTCACGTGACATGGAGCAGTTTCACAGAAAGCTTCCTTCTGGTTTCTCTCTGAGGTTAATTCTTTTTCAGCATATTCTAAAAAGCGTTTTCAAATATCCTTTCTCGGATTCCACAGAGACAATGATTTCAAACTGCTCAATCCAAAGAATGATTTAACTCTATGAGATGAAAATAAACATCACAAAAGAGTTGCGCTGAAAACTTCTCTTCAATTTTCGATAGAAGACATTTTCTTCCTTGACAAAGGCCTCCGGTTGCCACATAGTATCACTTCGCAGAACCCTCAAAGACCAACTTTCAAATTGGGAAATGCAGAGTAAGCTTTAACCCTGTGAAAAGAATGGACATATCAGAGAGAATTTTCTTCGAGTGCTTCTTTCTGTTTTTATTGGACGACGTTCCACTTTTTGCCGTCGTCTTCAATGTGTTCCGAATATCACTCTTTTGTTTTTACAGGAACAGTGTTCAAGCTGTGCCTTATGAAAAGAAAGTTATAACTCCCTGAGTGGAATGCACACATCACAGAGCAGTTTCTCAGAAAGCTTCTCTCCCGTTTTGATCTGACTGTATTTCCTATTTCACTATAGGACCGAATGTGATCCCAAATATCCCTTGGTAGTTCCATCCACGAGGGAGTTTCCAAACTGCATAATGTAAAAAAAGGTTCATCCATGTGAGATGAATAAAAATAGAAAAAGCAGTTTCGTTTTGTTTTTTGTTTTATTTCTGAGAAGGAATCTTGCTCTGTCGCCCAGGCTGGAGTGCAGTGGCCAGATCTCAGCTCACTGCAAGCTCCGCCTCCCGGGTTTTACGCCATTCTCCTGCCTCAGCCTCCCGAGTAGCTGGGACTACAGGTGCCCGCCTCGACGCCCGGCTAGTTTTTTTTTTTTTTTTTGTAATTTTTTAGTAGAGATGGGGTTTCACCGTATTAGCCAGGATGGTCTCGATCTCCTGACCTCGTGATCCGCCCGTCTCGGCCTCCCAAAGTGCTGGGATTACAGGCTTGAGCCACCGCGCCCGGCCAGAAAAAGCAGTTTCACAGAAAGCTTCTTTCCACTTTTTATCTGAAGATATTTCCTTTTTCACCTTAGCCCTGAATGTGCTCCCCAAGGTCCCTTAATGGATCCGTCCACGACAGTTTCCAAGCTGCATAATTTGAAGAAAGCTTTATCTATGTGAGATGATTACACATATCACAGAGTAGTTTCCTGGAAAGCTTCTTTCCAGTTTTTGTCTGAGGATATTTCCCTTTTCACCATCGGCATCAACATGCTCCCGAATATCACTAGATACCTGTTTCTCCAAAAGGGTTTCCCCGACGCTGTAGGAGAAGAGATGTATAACACTGTGAAGGGAATGCACACGTCACAAAGCAGTTCCAAAGAAAGCTTCTCTCCAGTTTTGTTCTGAACATATTTCCGTTTCCACCGTAAGCCTCAGAGTGCTCCCGAATATCCCATCATATGCTAAACATACACAGAGTTAGAAAAGTGCTCAATAAATAAAGAGGATTAACTGAGTGAGAGGAATTAAGACGACACAGAGTAGTTTCACAGAAAGTTTCCCTCTGGATTTTACCTCAGGATATTTCTTTCTCCATATTTTAAGGATCATTCCCAAATGTCCTTCCTCAGATGCCATAAAAACAGTGATTTCAAGCTGCTCAATCCAAATAATAGATGAACTCTATGAGAGGAATACACACATCACAAAGCAGTTGCTCAGAAAGTTTCTTTATTTTTATTTTTATTTTTATTATACTTTAAGTTCTAGGGTACATGTGCATAACGTGCAGGTTTGTTACATATGTATACTTGTGCCATGTTGGTGTGCTGCACCCATCAACTCGTCAGCACCCATCGATTCATTATTTATATCATGTATAACTCCCCAATGCAATCCCTACCCCCTCCACCCTCCCCATGATAGGCCCCAGTGTGTGATGTTCCCCTTCCCGAGTCCAAGTGACCTCATTGTTCAGTTCCCACCTATGAGTGAGAACATGCGGTGTTTGGTTTTCTCGTTCTTGTGATAGTTTGCTAAGAATGATGGTTTCCAGCTGCATCCATGTCCCTACAAAGGACGCAAACTCATCCTTTTTTATAGCTGCATAGTATTCCATGGTGTATATGTGCCACATTTTCTTAATCCAGTCTGTCACAGATGGACATGTGGGTTGATTCCAAGTCTTTGCTATTGTGAATAGTGCCGCAATAAACATACGTGTGCATGTGTCTTTGTAGTAGAATAATTTATAATCCTTTGGGTATATACCCAGTAGTGGATGGCTGGGTCATATGGTACATCTAGTTCTAGATCCTTGAGGAATTGCCATACTGTTTTCCATAATGGTTGAACTAGTTTACAATCCCACCAACAGTGTAAAAGTGTTCCTATTTCTCCACATCCTCTCCAGCACCTGTTGTTTCCTGATTTTTTAATGATGGCCATTCTAACTGGTGTGAGATGGTATCTCATTGTGGTTTTGATTTGCATTTCTGTGATGGCGAGGGATGATGAGCATTTTTTCATGTGTCTGTTGGCTGTATGAATGTCTTCTTTTGAGAAATGTCTGTTCATATCCTTTGCCCACTTTTTGATGGGGTTGTTTGTTTTTTTCTTGTATATTTGTTTGAGTTCTTTGTAGATTCTGGATATTAGCCCTTTGTCAGATGAGTAGATTGCAAACATTTTCTCCCATTCTGTAGGTTGCCTGTTCACTCTGATGGTAGTTTCTTTTGCTGTGCAGAAGCTCTTTAGTTTAATTAGATCCCATTTGTCAATTTTGGCTTTTGCTGCCATTGCTTTTGGTGTTTTAGACATGAAGTCCTTGCCCATGCCTATGTCCTGAATGGTACTACCTAGATTTTCTTCTAGGGTTTTTATGGTATTAGGTCTAACATTTAAGTCTCTAATCCATCTTGAATTAATCTTCGTATAAGGAGTAAGGAAAGGATCCAGTTTCAGCTTTCTACTTATGGCTAGCCAATTTTCCCAGCACCATTTATTAAATAGGGAATCCTTTCCCCATTTCTTGTTTCTCTCAGGTTTGTCAAAGATCAATGGCTGTAGATGTGTGGTATTATTTCTGAAGACTCTGTTCTGTTCCATTGGTCTATATCTCTGTTTTGGTACCAGTACCATGCTGTTTTGGTTACTGTAGCCTTGTAGTATAGTTTCAAGTCAGGTAGCGTGACGCCTCCATCTTTGTCCTTTTGACTTAGGATTGTCTTGGCAATGCGGGCTCTTTTTTGGTTCCATACGAACTTTAAAGCAGTATTTTCCAAATCTGTGAAGAAACTCATTGGTAGCTTGATGGGGATGGCATTGAATCTATTAATAACCTTGGGCAGTATGGCCATTTTCACGATATTGATTCTTCCTATCCATGAGCATGGTATGTTATGTTCTTCCATTTGTTTGTGTCCTCTTTGATTTCACTGAGCAGTGGTTTGTAGTTCTCCTTGAAGAGGTCCTTTACATCCCTTGTAAGTTGGATTCCTAGGTATTTGATTCTCTTTGAAGCAATTGTGAATGGAAGTTCATTCCTGAATTGGCTCTCTGCTTGTCTGTTACTGGTGTATAAGAATGCTTGTGATTTTTGCACATTAGAAAGTTTCTCTGCAGGTTTCATCAGAAGACGTTTCCTCGCTCACTAGAAGCCTCTTGTCGTCACTAAGTATCCCTTCACAGATTCTTGAAAGACAGAGTTTCGAAACTGGGCAATATAGTGTAAGCATTAACTCTGTTAAGTGAATGCACATATCAGAGAGCAGATTCTTGGAACACTTCTTCCTCAATTTTATTGCAGTATATTTCACTATTCGCTGTAGTCCTCAATGCGCTCCGAAATATCACTTTTTCGATTTCACAGGAACAGTGTTCAAACACTGTTTGAACTCCGTGAGTGGAATGCATGTATCACAGAGTAATTTCTCAGAAAGCTTCTATGCAGTTTTTATCTGAAGTTAGCTCCTCTTTCTCCGTAGGCCTGAATGTGATCCTGAATGTCCCTTTGCGGATCCATGCATGACGGAGTTTCCGAACTGCATAATATAAGTTTTAGCTATGCGAGATTAATATATATACCTACCACAAAGTAGTTTCACAGAAATCTTCTTTCCAGTTTTTGTCTGAGGATATTTCCTTTTTCACCATTGCCATCCTTATATTCCCGAATGTCTCTTGGTTGCTTTTTCTACAAAAGGGATTCCGGAATCCTCTAGGAGAATAAAGGTATTTTTCTGTGAGTGGAATGCCCACGTCACAAAGCAGCTCCACAGAAAGCTTTTCTACTTGAAGAAGCTTGAAGAGGTCCTTTTCATCCCTTTTAAGTTGGATTCCTAGGTATCTTATTCTCTTTGAAGCAATTGTGAATGGAAGTTCATTCATGATTTGGCTCTCTGTTTGTCTGTTATTGGTGTATAAGAACACTTGTGATTTTCGCACATTAATTTTGTAACCTGAGACTTTGTTGAAGTTGCTTATCAGCTTAAGGAGATTTTGGGCTGAGACAATGGGGTTTTCTAAATATACAATCATGTCATCTGCAAACAGGGACAATTTGACTTCTTCTTTTCCTAACTGGATACCCTTGATTTCTTTCTCTTGCCCGATTGCCCTAGCCAGAACTTGCAACACTATGTTGAATAGGAGCCATGAGAGAGGGCATCCCTGTCTTGTGCCAGTTTTCAAAGGGAATTTTTCCAGTCTTTGCCCATTCAGTATGATATTAGCTGTGGGTTTGTCATAAATAGCTCTTATTATTTTGAGGTACGTTCCATCAATACCGAATTTATTGAGCGTTTTTAGCATGAAGGGCTGTTGAATTTTGTCAAAAGCCTTTTCTGCATCTATTGAGAAAATCATGTGGTTCTTGACTTTGGTTCTGTTTATATGCTGGATTATGTTTATTGATTTGCGAATGTTGAACCAGCCTTGCATCCCAGGGATGAAGCCCACTTGATCATGGTGGATAAGCTTTTTGATGTGCTGCTGAATCCGGTTTGCCAGTATTTTATTGAGGATTTTTGCATCGATGTTCATCAGGGATATTGGTCTAAAATTCTCTTTTTTTGTTGTGTCTCTGCCAGGCTTTGGTATCAGGATGATGTTGGCCTCATAAAATGAGTTAGGGAGGATTCCCTCTTTTTCTATTGATTGGAATAGTTTCAGAAGAAATGGTACCAGCTCCTCCTTGTACCTCTGGTAGAATTCAGCTGTGAATCCATCTGGTCCTGGACATTTTTGGTGGGTAGGCTATTAATTGTTGCCTCAATTTCAGAGCCTGCTATTGGTCTATTCAGGGATTCAACTTCTTCCTGGTTTAGTCTTGGGAGAGTGTAAGTGTCCAGGAAATTATCCATTTCTTCTAGATTTTCTAGTTGATTTGTGTAGAGGTGTTTATAGCATTCTCTGATGGTAGTTTGTATTTCTGTGGGGTCGGTGGTGATATCCCCTTGATCATTTTTTATTGCATCTATTTGATTCCTCTCTCTTTTCTTCTTTATTAGTCTTGCTAGCGGTCTGTCAATTTTGTTGATCTTTTCAAAAAACCAACTCCTGGATTCATTGATTTTTTGGAGGGTCTTTTGTGTCTCTATCTCCTTCAGTTCTACTCTGATCTTAGTTATTTCTTGCCTTCTGCTAGCTTTTGAATGTGTTTGCTCTTGTCTCTCTAGTTCTTTTAATTGCGATGTTAGAGTGTCAATTTTAGATCTTTCCTGCTTTCTCTTGTGGGCATTTAGTGCTATAAATTTCCCTCTACACACTGCTTTAAATGTGTCCCAGAGATTCTGGTATGTTGTATCTTTGTTCTCATTGGTTTCAAAGAACATCTTTATTTCGGCTTTCATTTCGTTATGTACCCAGTAGTCATTCAGGAGCAGGTTGTTCAGTGTCCATGTTGTTGAGCAGTTTTGATTGAGTTTCTTAGTCCTGAGTTCTAGTTTGATTGCACTGTGGTCTGAGAGACAGTTTGTTATAATTTCCGTTCTTTTACATTTGCTGAGGAGTGCTTTACTTCCAATTATGTGGTCAATTTTGGAATAAGTGTGATGTGGTGCTGAGAAGAATGTATATTCTGTTGATGTGGGGTGGAGAGTTCTATAGATGTCTATTAGGTCCGCTTGGTGCAGAGAGGAGTTCAATTCCTGGATATCCTTGTTAACTTTCTGTCTCGTTGATCTGTCTAATGTTGACAGTGGAGTGTTGAAGTCTCCCATTATTATTGTATGGGAGTCTAAGTCTCTCTGTAAGTCTCTAAGGACTTGCTTTATGAATCTGGGTGCTCCTGTATTGGGTGCATATATATTTAGGGTAGTTAGCTCTTCCTGTTGAATTGATCCCTTTACCGTTATGTAATGGCCGTCTTTGTCTCTTTTGATCTTTGATGGTTTAAAGTCTGTTTTATCAGAAACTAGGATTACAACACCTGCTTTTTTTTTGTTCTCCATTTGCTTGGTAGATCTTCCTCCATCCCTTTATTTTGAGCCTATGTATGTCTCTGCATGTGAGATGGGTCTCCTGAATACAGCAGACTGATGGGTCTTGACTCTTTATCCAGTTTGTCAGTCTGTGTCTTTTAATTGGAGCATTTAGTCCATTTACATTTAAGGTTAATATTGTTATGTGTGAACTTGATCCTGCCATTATGATATTAACTGGTTATTTTGCTCGATAGTTGATGCAGTTTCTTCCTAGCCTCGATGGTCTTTACATTTTGGCATATTTTTGCAATGGCTGGTACCGGTTGTTCCTTTCCATGTTTAGGGTTTCCTTCAGGGTCTCTTGTAAGGCAGGCCTGGTGGTGACAAAATCTCTAAGCATTTGCTTATCTGTAAAGGATTTTATTTCTCCTTCACTGATGAAACTTAGTTTGGCTGGATATGAAATTCTTGGTTGAAAATTCTTTTCTTTAAGAACGTTGAATATTGGCCCCCACTCTCTTCTGGCTTGTAGAGTTTCTGCCGAGAGATCTGCTGTTAGTCTGATGGGCTTCCCTTTGTGGGTAACCCGACCTTTCTCTCTGGCTGCCCTTAAGATTTTTTCCTTCATTTCAACTTTGGTGAATCTGGCAATTATGTGTCTTGGAGTTGCTCTTCTGGAGGAGTATCTTTGTGGCATTCTCTGTATTTCCTGAATTTGAATGTTGGCGTGCCCTACTAGGTTGGGGAAGTTCTCCTGGATGATATCCTGAAGAGTGATTTCCAACTTGGTTCCATTTTCCCCCTCACTTTCAGGCACCCCAATCAGACGTAGATTTGATCTTTTTACATAATCCCATACTTCTTGTAGGCTTTGTTCATTTCTTTTTCTTCTTTTTTCTTTTGGTTTCTCTTCTCGCTTCATTTCATTCATTTGATCCTCAATCGCTGATATTCTTTCTTCCAGTAGATGAAGTCGGTTACTGAAGCTTGTGCATTTGTCACGTATTTCTCATGTCATGGTTTTCATCTCTGTCATTTCGTTTATGACCTTCTCTGCATTAATTAGTCTAGCTGTCAATTCTTCCACTCTTTTTTCAAGATTTTTAGTTTCTTTGAGCTGGGTACGTAATTCCTCATTTAGCTCTGAGAAGTTTGATGGACTAAAACCTTCTTCTCTCATCTCGTCAAAGCCATTCTTTGACCAGCTTCGATCCGTTGCTGGCGATGGGCTGCGCTCCTTTGCAAGGGGAGATGCGCTCTTATTTTTTGAATTTCCAGCTTTTCTGCCCTGCTTCTTTTCCATCTTTGTCGTTTTGTCTGCCTTTGGTCTTTGATGATGGTGACGTACTGATGGGGTTTTGGTATAGGTATTCTTCCTGTTTGATAGTTTTCCTTCTAATAGTCAGGACCCTCAGTTGTAGGTCTGTTGGAGATTGCTTGAGGTCCACTCCAGACCCTGTTTGCCTGGGTATCAGCAGCAGAGGTTGCAGAAGACAGAATATTGCTGAACAGCGAGTGTACCTGTCTGATTCTTACTTTGGAAGCTTCCTCTCAGGGGTGTACTCCACCATGTGAGGTGTGGGGTGTCAGACTGCCCCTAGTGGGGGAGGTCTCCCAGTTAGGCTACTCAGGGGTCAGTGACCCACTTGAGCAGGCAGTCTGTCCGTTCTCAGATCTCAACCTCCGTGTTGGGAGATCCACTGCTCTCTTCAAACTGTCAGACAGAGTCATTCGCGTCTGCTCAGGCCTCTGCTACTTCCCCTGTTGTTTTATTTAGCTGAGCCCTGTCCCCAGAGGTGGAGTCTATAGAGACAGGCAGATTTCCTTGAGCTGCTGTGAGCTCCACCCAGTTCGAGCTTCCCAGCGGCTTTGTTTACCTACTTAAGCCTCAGCAATGGTGGGCGCCCCTCCCCCAGCCTCGCTGCTGCCTTGCGGTTAGATCGCTGCAGACTGCTGTGTTAACAATGAGGGAGGCTCCCTGGGCGTGGGACCCTCCCGGCCAGGTGAGGGATATATTCTTCTGGTGTGCCCTTTTGCTTATAGCACGGTATTGGGGTGGGAGTTACCCGATTTTCCAGGTGTTGTGTGTCTCAGTTCCCCTGGCTAGGAAAAGGGATTCCCTTCCCCCTTGCACTTCCCAGGTGAGGCGATGCCTCGCCCTGCTTCAGCTCTCGCTGGTCAGGCTGCAGCAGCTGACCAGCACCGATTGTCCGGCACTCCCTAGTGAGATGACCCCAGTACCTCAGTTGAAAATGCAGAAATCACCAGTCTTCTGTGTCGCTCGCGCTGGGAGTTGGAGACTGGAGCTGTTCCTATTCGGCCATCTTGCTCCGCCCCCCAGAAACAGTGATTTCCAACTGCTCAATCCAAAGAATGATTTAACTCTATGAGATGAATACAAACATCACAAAAGAGTTGTGCAGAAAGCTTCTCCCGATTTTCGATGGAAGACATTTTCTTCCTCGACACAGGCCTCCACTTGCCAGTTGCTATCCCTTTGCAGAACCCTAAAACACTGACTTTCAAAATGGGAAATGTAGAGGAAGATTTAACCCTGTGAAAAGAATGGACATGTCAGAGAGCAGTTTCTTCGAGTGCTTCTTTTTGTTTTTTACATGACGACATTTCACTTTTTGCCATAGTCTTCAATGTGCTCAGAATATCACTCTTTTTGTTTTACAGGAACAGTGTTCAAACTGTTACTTATGAGAAGAAAGTTATAACTCCCTGAGTGGAGTGCACACATCACCAAGCAGTTTCTCAGAAAGCTCCTCAAAGGTTCTTATCTGATATATTTCCTATTTCATCATAAGTCCAACTGTGATCCCAAATATCCCTTCGCAGATCCATCCACGAGGGAGTTTCCAAGCTCTGTAATGTGAAGAAGGCTTCCTCTATGTGAGATGAATAAACATAGCAAAAATTAGGTTCACAGAAAGCTTCTTTCCAGTTTTTATCTGAAGATATTTCCTTTTTCACCATAGTCCTGAATGTGCTCCCGAAGGTCCCTTCGTGGATCCATCCATGACAGTTTTCAAGATGTGTAATGTAAAGAAAGCTTTATCTATGTGAGATGATTACACATATCACAGAGTAGTTTCCTAGAAAGCTTTTTTTCCAGTTTTTCTCGAGGCTGTTTCCCTTTTCACCGTCGGCATCAACATGATCCCAAATATCACTTTGTACCTGTTTCTCCAAAAGGGTTTCCCCGACGCTGTATGAGAAGAGAGGTATAACACTGTGAGTGGAAGGCACACGTCACAAAGCAGCTCCTTAGAAAGCTTCTCTTCAGTTTCGGTCTGAACATATTTCCTTTTACATCGTTAGCCGCAAAGTGCTCCCGAATATCCCATCACACGCTAAACACACACAGGGTTAGAAAACTGCTCAATGAAAAGAGAGGCTTAACTGAGTGAGAGGATTTAAGGCAACACAGAGCAGCTTCACAGAAAGCTTCCTTCTGGATTTTACCTCAGGATATTTCTTTCTTCATATTCTAAGGATTGTTCCCAAATATCCTGCCTCAGATTCCACAAAAACAGTGATTTCAAGCTTCTCAATCCATAGAATGTTTATCTCTATGTGAAGAATACACACATCACAAAGCAGTTGCTCAAAACGTCTCTCTGCAGATCTCATCGGAAGACGTTTACTCACTCACCACAAGCCTCCGGGCGTCACTAAATATCCCTTCACAGATTCTTCAAAAACAGAGTTTCAAAACTGAGCAACATGGAGTAAGCATTAACTCTGTGAAGTAAATGCACATATCAGAGAGCAGATTCTTGGAACGCTTCTTACTCAATTTATTTCAGTATATTTCACAATTCACCAGAGTCCTCAATGCACTCCGAAATATCACATTTTCGGATTCACAGTAACAGTGTTCATACGCTGCCTTGTGAGAAAAGAGGTATAACTTCCTAAGGGCAATGCATGAATCACAATGTAGTTAGCCAGAAAGCTTCTAATCAATTTTTTTCTGAAGATATCCCCTCTTTCAGTGTAGGCCGGAATGTGCTCCCGAATGTTCCTTCATGGATCCGTGCATGACCTAGTTTCCAAACTGCATAATATAAGAAAAGTTTTAACTACGTGAGATAAATAAATATATCTAACACAACGCAGTTTCACAGAAATCTTCTTTCCAGTTTTTGTCTAAGGATACTCCATTTTCACCATAGCCGTCCCAATAATCCTGAATGTCTCTTGGTAGCTTTTTCTCCAAAAGAGATTCTGCAATCCTCTATGAGAAGAAAGGGACATTTCTGTGAGTGGAATGCACATGCCACAAAGCAGCTCCTCAAAAAGATTATCTCCAGTTTCTATCTGAAGACCTTTCCTTTCTCACCGTAACCCTCAAAGCGCTCCTGAATATCCCTTCGCAGGCTAAACAAAAACAGTGTTATGATACTGCTCAATGAAAAGAGAAGCTTAAATGTCTGAGCGGAATTCACGTGACACAGAGCAGTTTCACAGAAAGCTTCCTTCTGGTTTCTCTTTGAGGTTATTTCTTTTTCAGGATATTCTAAAAGCGTTTCCAAATGTCCTTTCTCAGATTCTGCAGAAACAGTGATTTCAAACTACCCAATCCAAAGAATGATTTAACTCTATGAGAAGAGCACAAACGTCACAAACGTTTTGTGCAGAAAGCCTTCTCTCAAATATTCGATGGAAGACCTTTCTTTGCTCAATACAGGCCTCCAGTTCACACTTACTATCCCTTTTCAGAACCTCAAAGACCGACTTTCAAACTGGGAAATGTAGAGTAAGCATTAACCCTGTGAAAAGAATGGACATGTCAGAGAACAGTTTCTTCTAGTGCTTCTTTCTATTTTGTATTGGACATTTCACTTTTTCCCATAGTCTTTAATGTGCTCCGAATATCACTCTTTTGGTTTTCCAGGAACAGTGTTCAAACTGTGGCTTATGAGAAGGAAGTTACAACTCCCTGAGTGGAATGCACACATCACCAAGCAGTTTCTCAGAAAGCTTCTCTCTAGTTTTTAATCTGACTATATTTCCTCTTTCACCATAAGCCCAAATGTGATCCCAAATATCCCTTCGTGGATCCATCCAAGAGGGAGTTTACAACCTGCGTAAGGTAAACAAAGCTTCATCTCTGTGAGATGAATAAACATAGCAAAAAGCAGAGTCACAGAAAGCTTCTTCCCAGTTTTTATCTGAACAGATTTCCTTTTTCACCATAGTCCTGAATGTGCTCCTGAAGGTCCCTTCCTGGATCCGTCCATGAGAGTTTCCAAGTTGTGCAATGTAAAGAAAGCTTTATCTATGCGAGATGATTACACATATCAAAGAGTAGTTTCTTAGAAAGCTTCTTTCCGGTTTTTCTCTGAGGCTATTTGCCTTTTCACCATCTGTATCAACATGCTCCCGAATATCACTTAGTACCTGTTTCTCCAAAAGGGTTTCCACAACGCTGTAAGAGAAGAGAGGTATAACACTGTGAGTGGAATGCACACGTCACAAGGCAGTTCCCCAGAAAGCTTCTCTACAGTTTTGGTCTGAACATATTTCCTTTTACACCGTAAGCCTCAAAGTGCTTTGGAATATCCTGTTGCACGCTAAGCATACACAGGGTTAGCAAACTGCTCAATGAAAAGAGGGGCTTAACTGAGTGAGAGCCATTAAGATGACACAGAGCAGTTTCATAAAAAACTTCCTTCTGTATTTTACCTGAGGATATTTTTTTCTCCATGTTCTAAGAATTGTTCTCAAATGTCATTCCTCAGATGCCACAAAAACAGTGATTTCAAGCTGTTCAATCCAAAGAACGGTTTAACTCTATGAGACGAATACACACATCCCAAAGCAGTTGCTCAGAAAGTTTCTCTGCAGGTTTCATCAGAAGACGTTTCCTTGCTCACCACTAGCCTCCGGGTGTCACGAAATATCCCTTCACAGATCCTTCAAAGACAGAGTTTCGAAACTGGGCAACATGGAGTAACCATTAATTCTGTGAAACGAATGCCCATATCAGAGAGCAGATTCTTGGAACGCTTCTTCCTCGATTTCATTTCAGTATATTTCACTCTTCGCCATAGTCTGCAATGCGCTCCAAAATATCACTTTTTCGGTCTCACAGGAACAGTGTTCAAACACTGCCTTGTGAGAAAAGAGGTATAACTCCCTGAGTGGAATGCATACATCACAAAGTCGTTTCTCAGAAATTTTCTTTCCACTTTTAATCTGAAGATATCTCCTCTTTCACAGTAAGCCGGAATGTGCTCCCGAATGTTCCTTCGCAGATCCGTGCATGACGAAGTTTCCAAACTGCATAATATAAGAAAAGTTTTAACTATGTGAGATGAATAAATATATCTAACATAAAGCAGTTTCACAGAAATCTTCTTTCCTGTTTTTGTCTGAGGATATTTCCTTTTTCACTGTAGCCATCCCTATATTCCCAAAAGTCTCTTGGTAGCTTTTTCTCCAAAAGGGATTCCGGAATCCTCTAGGACAAGAAAGGTGAGTGGAATGCACATGTCATTCCGTGAGTGGAATGCACACGTCATTCTGTGAGTGGAATCCTGTGCGTGGAATGCACACATCACAAAGAAGATCCTCATAAAGCTTCTCTCCAGTTTCTATCTAAAGATGTTTCCTTTCTCACCATAAGCCTAAAGTGCTTCTGAATATCCCTTCGCAGACTAAATAAAAACAGTGTCATGATACTGCTCAATGAAAAGAGAAGGTTAAATGTCTGAGCGGAATTCACGTGACAGAGAGCAGTTTCAAATAAAGTTTCCTTCTGGTATCTCGCTGAGATTATTTCCTTTTTCAGGATATTCTAAAGAGCGTTTCCAAATGTCATTTCTCAGATTACACAGAAGCAGTGATTTCAAACTAGTCAATCCAAAGAATGATTTAACTCTATGAGATGAGTGCAAACTTCACAAAAGAATTGCACAGAAAGCTTCTCTCAAATATTCGATGGAAGACATTTCTGGCTCAACACAGGCCTCCGGTTGCCACTTACTATCCCTTCACAGAACCCTCAAAGATCGACTTTCAAACTGGGAAATATAGAGTAAGCTTTCACCCTGTGTAAAAATGGACATGTCAGAGAGCAGATTCTTTGAGTGCATCTTTATGTTTTTATTGGACATTTCAATTATGCCATAGTCTTCAATGTGCTCCGAATATCAGTCTTTTGGCATTACAGGAACAGTGTTCAAATTGTGCCTTATGAGAAGAAAGTTATAACTCCTTGAGTGGAATGCACACGTCACCAAACATTTTCTCAGAAGCTTCTCTCCCGTTTTTAACTGACTATATTTCCTCTTTAAGTTAGGCACGAATGTGATCCCTAATATCCCTTCGCGGATCCATCCATGAGGGAGTTTCAAAGCTGTGTAATGTAAAGAAAGCTTCATCTATGTGAGATGAATAAACATAGGAAAAAGAAGATTCACAGAAAGCTTCTTTCCCATTTTTTTCTGAAGATATTTCGTTTTTCACCATAGTCCTCAAAGTGCTCCCGAAGGTCCCTTCGTGGATCCATCCATGACAGTTTCCAAGCAGCGTAATGTAAAGAAGGCATTATCTATGTGAGATGATTACACATATCACAGAGTAGTTTCCTAGAAAGCATTTTGCGGTTTTAGTCTGAGGCTATTTCCCTTTTCACTATCGGCACCAACATGCTCCCGAATATCACTCGGTACCTGTTTCTCCAAAAGGGTTTCCCCAACGCTGTATCAGAAGTGAGGTATAACACTGTGAGTGGAATGTACACGTCACAAGGCAGTTCCTCAGAATGCTTCTCTCCAGTTTTGGTCTGAACATATTTCCTTTTTCACCACATGCCTCAAAGTGCTCCGGAATATCCAGTCACACGCTAAGCATACACAGGATTAGAAAACTGCTCAATGAAAAGAGGGGTTTAGCGGAGTGAGAACCATTAAGATGACAGAGAGCACTTTCACAGAAAGCTTCCTTCTGGATTTTACCTGAGGATATTTTTTTCTCCATGTTCTAAGGATCGTTCCCAAGTGAACTTCCTCAGATTCCACAAAACAGTGATTTCAATCTGTTAAGTACAAAGAACGGTAAGTCTATGAGACGAATACACACATTGCAAAGCAGTTGCTCAGAAAGTTTCTCTGCAGATTTCCTCGGAAGACGTTTCCTTACTCACCACAAGCCTCTGGGCGTCACTAAATATCCCTTCACAGATCCTTCAAAGAGGGAGTTTCATACCTCAGCAACATAGAGTAAGCATTAACTCTGTGAAGTGAATGCACATATCAGAGTGGAGATTCTTGGAGCGATTCTTCCTAAATTTTATTTCAGTATATTTCACTATTGGCCATAGTCTTCAATGCGCTCAAAAATATCACCTTTTGGTTTCACAGGAACAGTGTCCAAACACTGCCTTGTGAGAAAAGCGGTATAACTCCCTGAGTGGAATGCATGCATCACAACGTCGTTTCTGAGAAATTTTCTCTCCACTTTTTATATGAAGATATCTCCTCTTTCACCATAGGCCTGAATGTGCTCCCGAATGTCCCTTCGCAGATCCGTGCATGACGCAGTTTCCAAACTGCGTAATATAAGAAAAGTTTAACTAGGCGAGATGAATAAATATATCTATCACAAAGCAGTTTCACAGAAATCTTCTTTCCAGTTTTTATTTGAGGATATTTCCTTTTACACCATAGCCATCCCTATACTCCCGAATGTATCCTGGTATCTTCTTCTTCAAACGGGATTCCGGAATCCTCTAGGAAAAGAAAAGATGAGTGGAGTGCACACGTCATTCTGTGAGTCGAATGCACACGTCATTCTGTGAGTGGAATTCTGTGAGTGGAATGCACACGTCACAAAGCAGCTCCTCAGAAAGCTTCTCTCCAGTTTCTATGTGAAGAAGTTTTCTTTCTCACCGTAAGCCTCAAAGCGCTCCTGAATATCCCTTCACAGACTAAACAAAAACAGTGTTATGATACTGCTCAATCAAAAGAGAAGTTTAACTGTGTGAGCGGAATACAGGTGACACAGAACAGTTTCACAGGAAGATTCTTTCTGGTTTCTCTCTGAGGCTTTTTCTATTTCAGGATATTCTAAAGAGCGTTACCAAATGTCCTTTCTCAGATTCCACAGAAACAGTGATTTCAAACTACTCAATCCAAAGAATGATTGAACTCTATGAGATGAACACAAACTTCACAAAAGAGTTGCGCAGAAAGCTTCTCTCAGATATTCGATGGAAGACATTTCCTTGCTCTACATTGGCCTCTGGTTGCCACTTACTATCCCTTGGTGGAACCCTCAAAGAGCGACTTTCAAACTGGGAAATACAGAGTAAGCTTTAACCCTGTGTAAAAATGGACATGTCAGAGAGCAGTTTCTTCGAGTGCTTCTTTCTGTTTTTTATTCGACATTTCAATTTATCCATAGTCTTCAATGTGGTCCGAATATCACTCTTTTGGTTTTACAGGAACAGTGTTCAAATTGTGCCTTATGAGAAGAAAGTTATAACTCCCTGAGTGGAATGCACATGTCACCAAACACTTTCACAGAAAGCTTCTCTCCCTTTTTGATCTGATTATATTTCCTATTTCACTATAGGCCCGAGTGTGATCCCAAATATCCGTTCGTGAATCCATCCATGAGGGAGTTTCCAAGCTGTGTATTGTAAAGAAAGCTTCATCTGTGTGAGATGAACAAACATAGCAAAAAGCAGTTTCACAGAAAGCTTCTTACCAGTTTTTATATGAAGATATTTCATTTTTCACAACAGTCCTCAAATTCCTCCCGAAGGTCCCTTCCTGGATCCGTCCATGACGGTTTCCAAGCTGCATAAGGTAATGAAAGCATTTTCTATGTGAGATGATTACACATATCACAGAGTAGTTTTCTAGAAAGCTTTTTCCAGTTTTACTTTGTGGCTGTTTCACTTTTCACCATCAGAACCAACGTGCTCCCGAATATCACTTGGTACCTGTTTCCCCAAAAGGGTTTCCCCGACGCTGTGTGAGAAGAGAGGTGTAACACGATGAGTGGAATGCACACGTCACAAGGCAGTTCCTCAGAAAGCTTCTCTCCAGTTTTGGATTGAACATATTTCCTTTTTCACCGTAAGCCTCAAAGTGCTCCCGAATATCCTGTCACACGCTAAGCATACACAGGGTTAGAAAACTGCTCAGTGAAAAGAGGGGCTTAACTGAGTGAGAGACATTAAGAAGACGCAGAACAGTTTCACAGAAAGCTTCCTTCTTGATTTTACCTGAGGATATTTCTTTATCCATGTTCTAAGGATCGTTCCCATATGTCCTTCGTCAGATTCCACAAAAACCGTGATTTCAAGCTGTTCAATCCAAAGAACGGTTTAACTCTATGAAACGAATACACACATCGTAAAGGAGTTGCTCAGAATGTTTCTCTGCAGGTTTCATCGGAAGACGTTTCCTTGCTTACCACAAGCCTCCAGGTGTCACCAAATATCCCTTCACAGATTATTAAACGACAGAGTTTCGAAACTGAGCAACATAGAGTAAGCATTAATCCTGTGAATTGAATGCACATATCAGAGAGCAGATTCTAGGAACGCTTCTTCCTCGATTTTATTTCAGTATATATCACTATTCCCCTTAGTCCTCAATGCGCTCTGAAATATCACTATTTCGGGTTCACAGGAACAATGTTCAAACACTGATTTGTGAGGAAATAGTTATAACTCCCTGAGTGGAATGCGTACAACACAACGTCGTTTCTCAGAAAACTTCTATACACTTTTCATCTGAAGATATCCCCTCTTTCACCGTAGGCCTGAATGTGCTCCCGAATGTCCCTTCGTGGATCTGTGCATGATGGAGTTTCCAAACTGCGTAATATAAGAAAAGTTTTAACTATGCCAGATGAATAAATATATCTAACACAAAGCAGTTTCACAGAAATCTTCTTTCCAGTTTTTTTTCTGAGGATATTTGCTTTTTCACCATAGCCATCCTTATACTCTTGAATGTCTCTTGGTAGTTTCTTCTCCAAAAGGGATTCCGGAATCCTCTAGGAGAAGAAAGGTGAGTGGAATGCACACGTCATTCTGTGAGTGGAATTCTGTGAGTGGAATGCACACGTCACAAAGCAGCTCCTCAGAAAGCTTCTCTCCAGTTTCTATGTGAAGACGTTTCCCTTCTCACCGTAAGCCTCAAAGCGCTCCTGAATATCCCTTCACAGACTAAACAAAAATAGTGTTATGATACTGCTCAATGAAAAGAGATGCTTAACTGTGTGAGCAGAATTCACGAGACACAGAGCAGTTTCACAAAAAGCTTCCTTCTGGTTTCTCTCTGAGGTTTTTTCTTTTTCACATATTCTAAAGAGCGTTTCCAAATGTCCTTTCTTAGATTCCACAGAAACAGTGAATTCAAACTACTCAATCCAAAGGATGGTTTCACTCTATGATGTGAGCACAAACTTCACAAAAGTGTTCCACAGAAAGCTTCTCTCAAATATTCGATGGAAGACATTTCCTTGCTCGACACAGGCCTCCGGTTGCCACTTACTATACCTTCGCATAACCCTCAAAGACTGACTTTCAAACTGGGAAATGTAGAGTAAACTTTAACCCTGTGTAGAAATGGACATGTCCGAGAGCAGTTTCTTCGAGTACTACTTTCTGTTTTTTATTGGATATTTCAATTTTACCATAGTCTTCAATGTGCTCCGAATATCACTTTTTTGGTTTTACAGGAACTGTGTTCAAATTGTGCCTTATGAGAAGAAAGTTATAACTCCATGAGTGGAATGCACACGTCACCAAGCAGCTTCTCAGAAAGCTTTTCTCCCGTTTGGATCTGACTATATTTCCTATTTCACTATAGGCCCGAATGTGATCCCTAATATCCCTTCGCGGATCCATCCACGAGAGAGTTTGCAAGCTTTGTCATGTAAAGAAATTTTTATCTATGTGAGATGAATAAACATAGCAAAAAGCAGATTCACAGAAGGCTTCTTTCCTGTTCTATTCTGAAGGTATTTCGTTTACCACCATCGTC
This sequence comes from Rhinopithecus roxellana, assembly GCF_007565055.1. Classification (NCBI taxonomy): domain Eukaryota; kingdom Metazoa; phylum Chordata; class Mammalia; order Primates; family Cercopithecidae; genus Rhinopithecus; species Rhinopithecus roxellana. The sequence goes on along the minus strand of NW_022142117.1, from coordinate 3,197 downwards.
CTCAAAGTGCTCCCGAAGGTCCGTTCGTGGATCCGTCCATGACGGTTTTCAAGCTGCGTAATGTAAAGAAAGCATTATCTATGTGAGATGATTACACATATCACAGAGTAGTTTCCTAGAAAGCTTTTTCCAGTTTTAGTCTGAGGCTATTTCCCTTTTCACCATCGGCACCAACATGCTCCCTAATATCACTCGTTACCTGATTCTCCAAAATGGTTTCCCCGACGCTGTATGAGAAGTGAGGTATAACACTGTGAGTGGAATGCACACGTCACAAGGCAGTTCCTCAGAAAGCTTCTCTCCAGTTTTGGTCTGAACATATTTCCTTTTTCACCATCAGCCTCAAAGTGCTCTGGAATATCCCGTCACACGCTAAGTATACACAGGGTTAGAAAACTGCTCAATGAATAGAGGGGCTTAACTGAGTGAGAGCCATTAAGATGACACAGAGCAGTTTCACAGAAAGCTTCCTTCTGAATTTTACCTGGGGATATTTTTTTTCCATGTTCTAAGGATCGTTTCCAAATGAACTTCCTAAGATTCCACAAAAACGGTGATTTCAATCTGTTAAATACAAAGAACGGTTTACGTCTATGAGACGAATACACACATCGCAAAGCAGTTGCTCGGAGAGTTTCTCTGCAGATTTCCTCGGAAGACGTTTCCTTGCTCACAACAAGCCTCCGGGCATCACCAAATACCCCTCACAGATCCTTTAAAGACAGAGTTTCGAACCTCGGCCACATAGAGTAAGCATTCACTCTGTGAAGTGAATGCACATATCAGAGAACAGATTCTTGGAGCGCTTCTTCCTCGATTTATATCAGTATATTTCACTATTGGCCATAGTCCTCAATGCGCTGTGAAATATCACTTTTTCGGTTTCACAGGAACAGTGTCCAAACACTGCCTTGTGAGAGAAGAGGTATAACTCCCCGAGTGGAATGCATGCATCACAAAGTCGTTTCTCAGAAATTTTCTCTCCACTTTTTATCTGAAGATATCTCGTCTTTCACCGTAGGTCTGAATGTGCTCCCGAATGTCCCCTCGTGGATCCGTGCATGATGAAGTGTCCAAACTGTGTAATATAAGGAAAGTTTTAACTATGCGAGATGAATAAATATATCTAACACAAAACAGTTTCCACAGAAATCTTCGTTCCAGTTTTTGTCTGAGGATATTTTCTTTTTCACCATAGCCTTCCCTATACTCCCGAATGTCTCTTGGTAGTTTTTTCTCCAAAAGGGATTCTGGAATCCTCTAGGAGAAGAAAGGTGACTGGAATGCACAGGTCATTCTGTGAGTGGAATGCACACGTCATTCTGTGAGTGGAATTCTGTGCGTGGAATGCACACATCACAACACAGCTCCTCAGAAAGATTCTCTCCAGTTTCTGTCTAAAGATGTTTCCTTTCTCACTGTAAGCCTCAAAGCACTCCTGAATATCCCTTCACAGACTAAACAAAAATAGTGTTATCATACTGCTCAATGAAAAGAGAAGCTTAACTCTGTGAGCGGAATTCACGTGACACAGAGCAGTTTCACAGAAAGCTTCCTTCTGGTATCTCTCTGAGATTATTTCTTTTTCAGGATATTCTAAAGAGCATTACCAAATGTCATTTCTCAGATTACACAGAAGCAGTGATTTCAAACTAGTCAATCCAAAGAATGATTTAACTCTATGAGATGAGCACAAACTTCACAAAAGAGTTGCGCAGAAGCCTTCTCTCAAATATTCGATGGAAGACATTTCTGGCTCGACACAGGCCTCCGGTTGCCACTTACTATCCCTTCACAGAACCCTTAAAGACCGTCTTTCAAACTGGGAAATATAGAGTAAGCTTTCACCCTGTGTAAAAATGGACACGTCAGAGAGCAGTTTCTTCGAGTGCATCTTTCTGTTTTTTATTGGACATTTCAATTTTGCCATAGTCTTCCATGTGCTCCGAATATCACTCTTTCGGTTTTACAGGAACTGTGTTCTAATTTGCCTGTGCCTTATGATAAATCAAGTTTTAAATCCCTGAGTGGTGAATGCACACGTCCCCAGCAGTTTCTCAGAAACTTCTCTCCCGTTTTGATCTGACTATATTTTCTATTTGCTATAGGCCAAAGGGATCCCTAATATCCCTTCGGATATATCCATGAGGGAGTTTCCAAACTGGAACATGTAAAAAAGCTTCATCTATGTGAGATGAATAAACAAAGCAAAAGCAGTTTCACAAACTTCTTCCCGTTCTATCTGAAGATATTTCTTTTTTCACACATAGTCCTCAGGCTCCTGAAGGTCCCTTCGTGTCCGTCCATGACAGTTCCAACCTGTGTAATGTACCAACCTTATCTATTGACATTACACTATCAACAAGTAGTTTCTGAAAGCTTTTTGCGGTTTTCGTCTGAGGCTATTTCCGTTTTCACCATTGGCATCAACATGCTCCCGATATCACTTGGTACCTGTTTCTCCAAAAGGGTTTCCCGACGCTGTATGAGAAGAGAGGTATAACGGTGAATTGGAATGCACACGACACAAGCTGTTCATTGGAAAGCTTCTCTCAGTTTTGGTCTGAACATATTTCCTTTTCACCGTTAGCCTCAAGTGCTCCTGAATATCCCGTCAACGCTAAGCATACACGGGTTAAAAACTGCTCAATGAAAAGTGGGGCTTAATTGAGGAGAGCCTTTAAACGACACAGAGCAGTTTCACAGAAAGCTTCCTTCTGGATTTTACCTGAGGATATTTCTTTCTCCATTTTTAAGATTGTACCCAAATGTCCTTCTCTGAGTTCCGCAAAAAACGTTATTTCAAGCTGTTCATTCCAAAGAACGGTTTACACTCTATGAGACGAATACACACATCGCAAAGTAGTTGCTCAGAAGTTTCTCGACAGGTTTCTTCAGAAGACGTTTCCTTGCTCACCACAAGCCTCTGGGCGTCACTATATCCCTCACAATCCTTCAAAGACAGAGTTTCCAAATCTGCAACTAGAGTAAGCATTAACTCTGTGAGTGGAATGCACATATCAGAGAGCAGATTCCCTGGAACGCTTCTTCCTCGATTTTATTTCAGTTTATATTTCACTATTCGCCATAGTCCTCAATGTGCTGCAAAATATCACATTTTGTTTTCACAGGAATATGTTCACACATGCCTGTGAGAAAGAGGTATAACTCCCTGAGTGGAATGCTACATCACAACG
>NW_022142116.1:0-1663 GCF_007565055.1 Rhinopithecus roxellana | reverse complement strand
GGAAAGCTTCTCTCCAGTTTTGGTTTGAACATATATCCTTTTTCAGCGTAAGCCTCAAAGAGCTCCCGAATATCCCGTCACAGGTTAAGCATACACAGGGTTAGAAAACTGCTCAATGAAAAGAGGGGCTTAACTGAGTGAGAGCCGTTAAGACGACACAGAGCAGTATCACAGAATGTTTCCTTCTGGATTTTACCTGAGGATATTTTTTTTCTCCGTGATCTAAGGATCGTTCCCAAATGTCCTTCCTCAGATTCCACAAAAACAGTGATTTCAAGCGGTTCAATCCAAAGAACGGTTTAACTCAATGAGATGAATACACACATTGCAAAGCAGTTGCTCAGAAAGTTTCTCCGCAGGGATCATCGGAAGACGTTTCCTTGCTCACCACAAGCTTCCGAGCGTCACTAAATATAACTTCAGAGATCCTTCAAAGACAGAGTTTTGAAACTGGGCAACATAGAGTAAGCATTAACTCTCTGACGTGAATGCGCATACCAGAGAGCAGATTCTAGGAAAACCTCTTCCTCGATTTTATTTCAGTATATTTCACTATTCTCTATAGTCTTCAATGTGCTCCAAAATATCACATTTTCGGTTTCACAGGAACAGTGTTCAAACACTGCCGTGTGAGAAAAGAGGTATAACTCCCTGAGTGGAATGCATACATCACAAAGTCGTTTCTCAGAAAGCTTCTCTCCACTTTTTATCTGAAGACATCTCCTCTTTCACCGTAGGCCTCAATGTGCTCCCGAATGTCTCTTCGCGGATCTGTGCATAACGGAGTTTCCAAACTGCGTAATATAAGAAAAGTTTTAACTATGCAAGATGAATGAATATATCTAACACAAAGCAGTTTCGCAGAAATCTTCTTTCCAGTTTTTGTCTGAGGATATTTCCTTTTTCACCATAGTCATCCCTATACAAGGAAATGTCTCTTGGTAGCTTTTTCTCCAAGGGGATTCCGGAATCATCTAGGAGAAGAAAGGTGAGTGAAATGCACACGTCATTCTGTGAGTAGAATGCACATGTCATTCTGTGAGTGGAATTCTATCAGTGGAATGCACATGTCACAAACGTTTTTCCAAAAGGGTTTCCCCGACACTGTAAGAGAAGAGAGGTATAACACTGTGAGTGGAATGCACCCGTCACAAGGAACTTCCCCGGAAAGCTTCTCTCCAGTTTTGGTCTGAACATATTTCCTTTTTCACTGTAAGCCTCAAAGTGCTCCTGAATATCCCATCACACGCTAAACATACACAGGGTTAGGAAACTGCTCAAGGTAAAGAGGGCCTTAACTGAGTGAGAGCCATTAAGACGACACAGAGTAGTTTCACAGAAAGCTTCCTTCTGCATTTTACCTGAGGATATTTATTTCTCCATGTTCTAAAGATTTTTCCGAAATATCGTTCCTCAGATTCCACAAAAACAGTGATTTCAAGCTGTTCCTTCCAAAGAACGGTTTAACTCTATGAGACGAATACACACATCAAAGCAGTTGCCCAGAAAGTTTCTCTGCAGGTTTCATCGGAAGACGTTTCCTTGCTCACCACAAGTCTCCGGGCGTCACTAAATATCACTTCCCAGATCCTTCAAAGACAGAGTTTCAAAACTGGGCAACATAGAGTAAGCATTAAGTCTGTGAAGTGAATTGCACATAACA